>NW_014040921.1:23470-182989 GCF_000293215.1 Trichosporon asahii var. asahii CBS 2479
TACGGGCTGATCCGGGTTGAAGACATTGTCAGGTGGGGAGTTTGGCTGGGGCGGCACATCTGTTAAAAGATAATCTCTTCTCGATAGCGAGCTTGCTCATCAGGCTCTCCACCTGTCTGTCAGCATTGCAGGTCATGTGGTCTCAGCCTCACAGTTTCATTGTCGTCGGTGTCGTCGTCTAGGTACGAGCGCGTCGAGACGCTCGAGCCCAGGTGCTCGACGCTCGGCCGCGCCGGTGACCCCCACTGTGCCATCGCTGCGACGTAGGAGGTGGGTAGCGATGTGTCGGCGAGTGCGCAGGGGAGCCTTGCGATGGTGTTCTGTCGTTAGTTGGAAGGAACAGGTTTGCGCCAATGTCGCCGAGATGTTCTAACGTTGGGCGCAGCTGCACAACCTTCTCGAGGTTGTCCGGGTTGCTGCACGCCTCCTCGAGGTACATCACTGCAATTTCGCACACCTCCATCGCAGGATCGTACAGCTGCGTCACGAGGAGCTGCAGCACCCAATCTGTCAGGTTCGGAGCGTCATGCAGCAGTCGACCGAGGTGGTGCGTTGCGAAGAGGCGGGTTTCCTGAGGTCAGCTTAATCCAAGCCGACTCGTAGCTCACCAGGAAGCTGGAGGTCAGCGCCTTGGACAGCACGATACGCGGATGAGCGTTGATGGTGTAGTCGCAGCACTCGATGATGAGCTTGATGATGTCGCCGCGGCTGCGCAACTCGCACAGGTGGTAGAAGCACGTGAAGAACTTGAATTTCTCGAGCAACCTGCTTGTCAGCTATCCTCTTAGCAACAGCAACTCACTGGATGCCGACCTGGTGTTTGGTCAGGATACCAATCATCTCGAAGTAGCCGAAGGAGAGGGTGTGCTCGAGCCTGTCGACGGAGAAGAAGGGCTGCGACGCCGGCTGACCGGCATACTGGTCCAGCTCGGTCAGGCACTCCACAATCTGGCGCAGGAGCTTGTCGTCGGCGAGGAACTTCTGGCCCTCGGGGTTGATCAGCATCGTCGTGAGAAGCGCTCGCGCGAGCCGCACCCATTTGTAGTTCGGCTGATGGGTTAGCAAGGTAAACACACAACCACCCACTCTTGTCCGCAGGATTGCCGAGAAGCGGTTGTTGTACGGGTGCAGGAAGGAGAAGAGGCGCCGGATGAACTTGGTCGCTTTGATGACCTCGTCGAGTCGTTTCGGGTTCAGCAGGGGGCCCTGGAGCAACTCCATGATGATGTCGTAGTTCCACTTGTTGTGGTCGCGGCTCAGCAACACCTGTGCGTTAGCTTGAAGCGGAATACATGAAGCTCACCCCAGACTCATTGATCATCGCCTGGAACTGCTTGTCCTCGATCTGCAGCCCGAGGCGCAGCTTCATCTGCTGCACTTGCCGCTGACTGCGGAGCAGGGACTCCTGTACCGTAGACGTGCTGAAAGGTTAGCTCAACAACAACAACTTGTAGCTTACGTGAGCACATTGTGTCCCCCAACTCCTCCATCCGACGCCTGTGTCTGCTTCCTGTTATTCCGGAACAGGCTATCGATGGAGGACAGAGCCGAGAGAGCGGCGTTACGCTCTGTCGGCTTCGAGAACTCGGTGACGCCATTGAAGAGAGCGGGCAGTGCCTGCCGTTAGCTCAGAATGACCCAGCCAAAGCTCACCTGGATCCTCGCCGCATACTGGAGCGGCAGAATGTGGCTCGCCAGCTGGAGGATCTCACCCAGCAGCAGGGTCGCCTTTCGGTTCACTGGCTGGGTGCATGACTCATCCTGAATCAGAGATATGAGAGCCTGTTGGGTTAGCGTGACAATGTCAGTGAACCCACCTCAAGAAGTCCCGCCTCGATGAACACGGCAAGGAGAAAGGCGATGTAGTTGTCAACGAGGTTGAGGCGGTGCGGCATCTCATCGTCGTCCGTGACCTCCTGGGCGAACTCGCCCTTTGTCGCCTCATACGCGCGATTGTATACCGTGAGTCGGCGTCCGTCGAGAAACGCCGAAGTCCACGACGGTGCCTTGATGCGGAACACAGAGAAGAACAAGTCCAGTAGTGCATTCTGACGTCAGCTCAAGTACAGGTGAAGGCAGCTCACCCTCATCTCCGCCATGGGGACGAAGAGCGACGAGATCAACGACTTGATTGCCCGGAAGTCGCTCTGGCACATGTAGATTAGACCCGGCCACGAGCTCAGCAGCATGCTGACGTTGCGCACGCAGTGGTCCAAGTTGTCGAGGTGCTTCTGCATCTGCCGCGAGGGGATCTTGCCGTACTGCTCCGTCAAGCCGACGAGGACCGTCTGTAATGTCAGGTTTTCCGGAGTTCCCCTAACTCACCTCAAGGTCGCTGCCAGGGACCAGGAGCTGGCGTGTATGCGGCCAGTTGACGAGATACAGCATCAGCCCCGTCATGCCCAGTCCGAGCTCGAACGGCCCATCCTTGAATGCATTCAAGATGACGCGGAAAGCGTCTGCGCGCAAGAGACACTCCAGATCCAGAAGTGCAATCTCAGTCAGCGTCTCCATGCACACGGTGTGCATTGGATCGTCCGGATTCTCCGCCGCGCTGACGACGGCGCGCACGAACCCCGGCCGCAGGGCGACCTTATAGTTCAACGTTGGGCATGGGTCGTGCAGCTCGTCGATTGGGAGGGTGACCACGGCACGGATAAGACGCAATGCCTGTTCCCTCTCGCACACTGCTTT
The DNA here is from genome assembly GCF_000293215.1 of Trichosporon asahii var. asahii CBS 2479. Classification (NCBI taxonomy): domain Eukaryota; kingdom Fungi; phylum Basidiomycota; class Tremellomycetes; order Trichosporonales; family Trichosporonaceae; genus Trichosporon; species Trichosporon asahii. The sequence goes on from NW_014040921.1 coordinate 26,165, forward strand.
CGCATCTCGCGTGAATGTCCTGCCGGTCAGCTCATATGGGGTTATCTAGCTCACCGTATGACGACGAACTCGATGCCAGCGTTCAGCATCAGACCCCAGTTCCGCCGACTCAGCGTATACCGGAGCAGCCTGTATGCTGCTGCTCGTTGGGAAACGCTGGCGGTGTCTGCGAGGAAGGGCATAGTGCAGTGCAGCACGTCGTGCATGTCGACCTGTTTCTGCAGTCCCGGGTTCTTCTTGAACAAGTCGGCCAGATTCGTCAGCGCCTCCCACCCATCCTCGCCGCGGTCGACCTCCTTCCCCTTCCCCTCGTAGTGGGAGACATCGCGGAGTTTGCGTAGGTACGCGCGCACGCTGATGCGCAGAGAGGCGAGGTGCTCCTCGTCCACATCTGGAGCCGGGGAGCCTGCGAGTGAAAGCGAGGGATGAGTCGGCGTCGATCGCGGGCTGTCCCCTCGTTCTGTGAATGAGGATCCTTGCCGGTTCACACGAGGGCGCACGCCCGCACTCAGCAAAGTCGACGTGGGCGACGTCCCCGTCGTGCTGAGACCGTTCAGCATCGCGGGCCGTCGGCGTCGGTGCTGCGATGTGCCTTATGTCAGCTAAGGTCGGTACGCGACGAGCTCACTGCCTCGTAACCGTTCCAATCGATCTTCGAGCGTCTTGATGTTGCCATTCGCACTCTCGAGCTGTGCGGTGATGCGCTGCTTGACCTGCTCCTGCTCATCCCCCGTTCGCTTCTCGATGACCTGATGTCAGCTTTAGCCGGGTGGAAGCAGCTCACGTCCAGCATCTTCTCGGCGCCATACTGCACTCTCTTCTCGATAGCGAGCTTGCTCATCAGGCTCTCCACCTGTCTGTCAGCATTGCAGGTCATGTGGTCTCAGCCTCACAGTTTCATTGTCGTCGGTGTCGTCGTCTAGGTACGAGCGCGTCGAGACGCTCGAGCCCAGGTGCTCGACGCTCGGCCGCGCCGGTGACCCCCACTGTGCCATCGCTGCGACGTAGGAGGTGGGTAGCGATGTGTCGGCGAGTGCGCAGGGGAGCCTTGCGATGGTGTTCTGTCGTTAGTTGATCTCGCCGTTAGCCAGAGTAGCGCTTGGAACATGCCGTCACAATGTGCGTTACGTAACGCCACCTTCGGTGGAGGTTTGGGGACCCCGTCGTCACTAGTGCCAAGCGGCGCAGCTGTGCGCAGCGCGCAGCGGACAGTCAAATGCTATGCATGGCGTAAAATGGTGGCGTAATAGGAAGAAAGGCATCATGTATGGAGCGTTGGTACAACAAAATCAGCTAAACAAAGTGACAAAGTGGGAAGAAAGTGTATAATGTCTAATGCCGGCGAGAACGGCGTGGGGAGGCCGAGTAACTCGGAGGCTTGGGATCTTTGGGAGGGAGAGGCGGAGGTGGTGGCGAGGGCTCTCGGTAGGACGGCTGCTGGGAGAACTTTTGCTGTTGAGCAATCTCCTGCGAACGCATAACCTCGGCAGCATGAGCCTGCGCCTGGGAAATGTAGGTGGACATGATCTTCTCGGCGGGCGACATCGGTTCCGTGTACGCCTGAGAAGCAGTGTAGTAGGACGACTTGCGGTCGCCCCTGGCCTCTGCCGCCTTCTGGGCGACGCGCGCCTGTCGCAACTGCTCTTCTTGCTGCAGATACGCTTGGTGCTGGGCTTCAGCCTGCTGCTTCTCGACGTAGGCCCGGTACTCCGGATCCTGCATCCGTTGCTCATGCACCCATGCGGCGTGCTGAGCCTCGGCCTCCTGTTGCAGGTATTCGGCATGCGCTGCCTCGGCTTCCCGCTCCATGTACTCCTGTCTTTCTGACTCCGTTTCTCGCAGATACTGGATGTAGGCTTGTCGGTCGGCCATGGCTTGCGCATGTTGCTGTTGCAGAATCGCGTGGATCTGCGCCTGCTGTTCGAGGTAGGCTTGCTGCTCGGCTCGAGCTTGGCGGCCATATTGGTGAAGGTTGGCCGCTTCAGCTTGCTCCTGCGGGTTGTATCGTCCATCTGCCATACCAGGATAGTAAACAGGGGTGTAGACGACGGTATCCTTCGGCGCCATCGTTACCCTCTTGCCCTTCCTGCGACCCCAGCACTTGCCGCCCTTCCTGCTGTGCCTCTTCTTCTTGTTGTACATCGGCGGGTAGGGTAGCGGCATCTTCTTCCAGTCCCAGCCTCTGTACTCTTCCCAGTCGCCCTTCATAGCCGCTCGCTGGCCGGGGGAGTGCCGCTGGTACCAGCGCGGAGGTCGCGCTGGGTTGAGGCAGTGGGTCGGGTTCTCGGCAAAGAACTGCATACGCTCCTCCGGGCGCATGCGGTTGAGCGCCACAGCCTACGAGGGTCAGCAGCATTGCGCGGACTAAACTTACCTCGCGCTTGTGGAACAGCTTGTGGCGGTAGCAGAAGAAGAAGATCGTCCAAATGATGACAGCGAGAACGGCGATCGTAACTCCAACGGCAATGGCAGTCTTCTGACGCTGATCGGTGCCCTGCTTCTCGGCAGGGACGGGAGGTGGCGTCTCGGTGCTGACAGCTTCCCAGAAGGTGACGGAGCTGGCACTGCGAAGGTGATAGTTGGTAGGCTGCACCTTGACGCTGAACGACTTGGTTGCGAAGAATGCCTTTGAGTACACTATCGGGTCATGACAGCGGCCGTCGTCTCGCTGGCAAGTCAGCGTCACGCTCTTGCGATGTGCCAAGAAGGGGTACGTACTATCTCAGGCTGGTAGTAACTGTTGTTGACAGCCAGCATATACCAGCCAGGATCTCGAAACTTGATCTCGTAGGTATGGGCAAAGTTCCACACGGTCAGAGCGCAGCACGTCAGCCACCGGTCGCTCACGCAGGCACTCACCCACACATCTGGTGACCTTCCGGAACGTCATTGACGTCGGTACCGCCCGTTGTGTTGAAGGCTATCGGCTGGTAACGTCAGCCGTAGTCGAGCTTTGCGTTCCTCACCTTGCTTTTCGGTCCGGGCCCGAGCATCACAGGCGTCGTTTCTCTCAACCAACCCCAGGCGATCTCGTTGTATCGGCTGCCGTAGTCGATGAACCCGAAGGTATAGGAGACGCCTATGAGTCAGCTACATGGCTGCAGAAATTCAGCTCACCTGTGTATATGTCGTAGTCTGGGTTCGGCATGATCAGCCCCATCATGGCTGCAACAGGCACAGTGTTCCACGCCTGGTCGGCACCAGCTGCTGGGGTCGGAGAGTCCTCATCTGTCTGAGCCATGACGGCGTAGGTGGTGGTTACCGTTGGGGCATACTGCTGGTCATCCTGGGACGGGGAGACGAGAGTATTTTGCCTTCGCTCATGGACGACATGGGACTGAGTTGGTACGGGGACAGGAGGCGGAGTCGGCGTTGGTGTTTGAGCAGTGAACGCTGCGGCTGCCAATGTCGGGCTCAGGAGTGTGAGGGAGATGGCAAGTGTGCTGATCGCCCTCGAGGAGCGAACGCCTTGCCATCTCATGGCTGGGATGAGGTGGGTAGGTACGAATGCGAAGATGAGAAATGAGGCATTCTGAAATCGTCTGCAGATCTGCGGCTGAGTGCACAGGCTGGGGACCTCCCAGACTGGTAGGTGGTCCGGATGTTGTTTTGATGGACAGCGCCGGCCAAGCCGTCCAAGCCGTGGTAGTGCAGGGAATGTCGAAATGGCGGAAAGGGACAGGGTCCAGCACCCGTGCCTGTCATGTCGCTCATGTTCACCCAGTCACGCTCGCAGTCTGCAACGAATCGCATTCCGCGATGTCCGATTACCCTCTCGATTACACCTTGATTAGACTGAGGGATTAGAAGCTTGGTGCTAATCGAGGGATTAGCGGTCACGTGAAGCTCACGGCCAGGTCCGCGCACTGCCGTTCGTCGTGCCGCCTAGTTCCGGGATTGACGTCACCTGATGGGTTGGGGCGCGTTGTGTCTGGCTGTCGGGGCTCAGGAGCCAGTCTAGGACGCCCTTGAAAGTCGTTTAGAGCTCCCCTAGCCCTGCAATCAAATCACGGCGAGCCCAATGAAATCGAGGATATAGCCCAGCCAAAGATGTCAGATGTCGCGCAGAGCTCGTCAGCCTGGAGCATCCAAAGCCTGGCCTGGCCACCTGACCTTCCGATGCATCCCCCGCCTCTCCATCCCTCCGACGGCTCTCATCGCCGTTCTCTTTTCTCTCCCTCTTTGCATCTTCCCCGACCAACACTCCCCTACTGACCCATCACCCACAGCAATACTCTCCGACAACATGGGCGTACTCGACGGTCTTCCCATCAAGGTCAGTCCTATATCTCTCCACCTTCCCTGCTGCGCCAAGGCAGACTTCCCTGCTGCGCACCCGACACCACACCATCACTTCATTAGCGCCAAACGGTTGGAGACGACTCTGGATCCCCATGCTAACGTCATATGCAGCTCCTCAACATCGTGGTTTACGCCGTGTCCCTCGGATCGGAGGTCTACAGCGTCGCCGGTCCTAACGATGGATACAACCAGCCTAATGTGAGTCCCGCCGCCCCATAGATGCCCACTGAGTGGGGTCGAGGGTCACGCCTCGATATGAATGGTAATGGCGCATTGGAGCAGCGCGTGCCCGACCTCCGGCGACGGCCCCCGTTGATGACACCTGCTGCCGGATCGACGAGAGCATGCATCGCAGATACTAACTGCTAGGAAACCTACGTGACGCCCTCGGCGTACGCGGTCTGGATCTGGACACTGATCCACTTCCTCCTCTTCTGGATGATTCTGTACCAGTTCACCGACAACGGCAAGAAGTACGTCGCGGGCTCCAAGACTTCAGCTCACTCCCAGGCTCATCGTTGACTGCATCTCGTACCGCTTTGCTCTCCTGGGCGTCCTCAACACGATCTACATCTGGCTCTGGGCTCACGGCTACTTCATCAGCGCCTTCTTCATGAGCCTGCTCGTTGCCGCTGCCGTCAGCCAGATCTACTACATCATCAACGCCGAGCACAACAGCCGGGAATCGCTTGCGACCGAGCTCTTCGTCCACCTTCCCTTCTCGCTCTTCCACGGCTGTAAGTTGGCCCCCGCAGAGGATAACTAACGCCCAGGGACCATCGTTCTCATCGTCATCTCGCTGTTCCAGGCCTGCGGCACGAATGCCGAGACCCAGCCGCCTGGCGTCTTCACCAAGATCTTTGTCTTCCTCGCCTTCGTCTTCCTCGAGTCGACCGCGGCAGGGTACGCCTTTGCGACCCAGCAGGGTGACCCCGCCGGTGCCGCTGTCATCGCCTGGGCTCTGTTCTCCATCTGTAAGCTTACCTTCTGCGACCTTAGAGCTGACATCAGTCATCCACCAGAGCAGCAAGTTCATCCGCTGGAGCGCGTTCGCCTTCTTCATCCTCTCGCTGTTCGCAGTCCTCAAGGCGCTCTAGTGAGTTCAGCTGCTGGGACCTTTCGAACCTAACTAACCTCAGCACCTCCATCCGCACCGGCACCTCTGTGCTTCACGACGAGGAGCGCGCCCCGCTCATCTCGGGCGAGGCTTAAGCTCTCTTCTGACCCGCATCCACTCCCTTCCCCTCTCCCCATTTCTTTTCTTCCCTTCTTGCCAAGCCAGGCCGCAACCCGGCGCACTGACGAACCACCATCCCACTGTATCTCGATCCTTGAATCCAGAACGCAAGCCCCGATAAAAGCCTAATGAAACAAAACGAACTGGAGTCGACGACCCCCGCGGCGTGAGAGTAGTAGTACATATACCACGTCTGTGATGACATCCAATGACCTGAACTATTTGCGGAGGCGAGAGCTCCGCCGTGTTCCCTCGGGCGCGGGTGGGGGCTCCTTCTTGGGTTTCGGCTCAGCCTTGGCCTTGGGCTCGGTTTTGGTCTTCTTCGACTGGGGCTCTTCCCTCTTGACCTTGCCGTTCGCCGGCTGCTTCTCCTCCTCGTCTTCTTCCTTGACGCGCTTCTCCTTCCCCTTCTTCGGCGCTGGCAGCTCGTCCATACCTCCATTCTCGCCCATGGCCACAATGGCGTCGTACGCCTCGTCAGAGACAGGCTGCACGCTGAGTCGTCCCCTGTTAACGAGGGGCATCTCCTTGATCGCCTTCAGCCCTTTGGCGCCGATATAGCTCACGCCTTCCGGCGGCTCAGCGGCCCCAGCAAGTTTCTTAACCCAAGCGAGCGTGACGGGGTGCTTCAACCGGGACACAAACCGGACATTGACCATGTACCACGTCGGCGCATTCTTGTCCGACTTGGGGTCGTAGTACGGGTGACTCGAGTCAAAGGCCGTGTCTGATGTCAGCTTGCTACACAATGCCACGGCTAGGTGAAGACGTAGGTATACTCACAGTCAGGATATCCCTCCTTGGCCACCTCGGCCAGCGCAAACACGCCGGGAACCTTGCAGTTGGAGTGGTAAAACAGGACCCGGTCGCCGAGCTTCATGCGCTCCTTCATGATCTTCTTCGCCTCGTGGTTGCGCACACCGTCCCAGGGCGATTCACCCATCTCCTCAAAGTCATCGACGGAGAACTGAGAGTTAGCTGAAAGTCCAGAAGCGCGCTGCTCACCTTGACATCCTTCCCCTTCACCATACGCGAGTCGGGCTCGGCTTTCATGAGCCAGGGCATGGCGGAAGGTGGTGATCGGAGAAGACCGCGACGGTGGCGGAAGGATGTGGAGTGGAGGAGGCGAGCACGCGATGCAGAATGGAGAAGCGTGACCGCGGACAGATCGAAGAGAGCTGAGACGGACCGAAGGAGGTCTATGATACTAGGACAGGAAAAGTGTACGGAGGGGCGGTCAAGACGAGGGAAGGTGAACGAGGCAACATGACATACCCAGGACTGTTTACACACTCGGGTGGAGATGTGGGGTGAGTCACTTTCCCACGGTTCCCCGCAGCTCCCTCGCTGGCAACAGACGCTGATCGCGTGCACTTTCCACACACTCTTTCACTCCGTTCCTCTCCTCACATCCGCGAGCACTGTAGCAACATCAAGGAGTGAGTTAGTTTTCGCACTGACCGTCAAACTGACTTCAGGACGGACACGGTCATGATGAGCACGATCACATCTCATTTCCTTACGGCAAACAAGTCTTACAAAGCTACTGAAAACAACTAATGCCGAGCATCACGCAAGGTGGAGACGCTCATACAGCTTCGCCTCCATCTCCCTCACGAACTCATCAAACGGCTCGGGGGAGTCGTACGGCCCGCCCTCCGGCCTCTCGATCTGTGTCATGGCAACAAAAGCCAGTCCAGCCTTGGGATCGATACAGAACTCAGTCCGTGCGGCGCCAATCCAGGCCGCACTCCCCGCGCGCCGCTTGCCCTCCGCATCGCGCCTGATGACCATTGCGGCAACACTGTGTCCGCAGTCCTCGGGCCCGAGGTCGTTGACGCCGACATGGTGCAGGAATCCCGCCAGGTCCTGGTGCGCCTGTTCCAGGCCGTCGGGGGTTGTCGCCTTGGGCAACGCGTCGAGGAACAGCTGCGCCTGCGAGGGAGGACTAATGATGCCGCCTGGATTCTCGGAAGCCAAGACGCCAGCACAAATGCCGAGATAGTCGGGCAGAGTGGACCAGAGCCCGTCGCCGCCCTTCCTCTGCTTCAGATCGCCCGACGTCGGCCTCTGCGGATCCTCCAGCTTCAGCTCGGGGTCGCGATGGACGGTTCTCTGCCACCGCTCGAGCATGTCGGACACGTGCTCGAAGGTCGTGTCTGGTGAGATGTGCAGGGGGTCGAAGATCTTCTCCCTGTACAGCTGCTCTAGGTTCTTGCCCGTCGCGCGCTCGAGGATGATGCCGGCCCAGTCGAGACCAGGGCCGTAGGCGAACTTGGACCCGGGTTGGAATCGGAGCGGCTGTTCCAGGTCCCCCACAGTGGCGGAGTACATGACGGGCGTGCGCTGGGTCTCGAGGTATGCCTTGAGTTCTGCGTCGAAGGGCCAGTACACCAATCCAGACGTGTGGGTCACGAGGTGTCTCAACGTGAGTGGAGTCTCGCGTTCCTCGAACACGGGTTCAGAGTTAGAGTAGGACACGAGTACCTTCTGTTTGAGAAGCTCCGGCGCGTACTTCTCGATCGTCTCGGGGTCGTCGTAGGACAGCACGCCGGACTCGACTTGCTGTAACACCGCCAGCGAGGTGATGAGCTTGCTCATGCTGTACAGCATGTACGCTGGGTGTCAGCTATGTTCTGTGGCTCAGCCGGAACCCCTTCAGCCCCCACTTCCACTCGAGGATGAGTGCGAGCGAGACAAGGGATGACTCACTCGTATCCTCCCCCACCTGTCCGCTCTCCGGGTCACCATACACCCGCTCTCCAGCGTATCCAGCATAGATCGGCCCCTCGCCTGTGGTAATTCCAAAGGCGACGCCGGGGAGGTGCGGCGCCCATTTCTCCATCACTTCGTCGAGTGCAGCCTTCAGCTTCTCCTTCTTCTGCAGGTTGACTTTGAGGGGCTGGGCGCGGTCACCCTTGGCCGTGCTGCTGATGGCGGGGACGGTCGTGCCGAGGGCCGGCGCGGTTGTACGGGCCGTGGCTGCGGTCATATTGCTTCACTCCTTCGTTGCTGTGTACTATCGTAGAGTGGCGAGATGAGCAGTTAGTGTATATGAGAGATGGAGCCATGCATTAGGCCTTTATATGCATGAGAGTCAGTCCGGGAGGTATGGGGGGTGTGATGTCAATTTGGATACCAGATAAGGCGCAGGCACGCGATAGTTTGCCGATGTCAGTCTCGTTGCGGAATGCTGCGGATCTAATAATGACAACATGATATCGGTCAGCAAGTCTTATAGTTGACCGTGGGCGGCTCTGCATGTGTGTTTCTGTTCCTAGTTTGCGGTTCTGAGCTGTCACGAATGTTTCAAGGTCGCTCTGTCACCGACTAATATCCCAAACTTCCATTGAAGAATGTGCGGAGCTCGTCAACCCCGTCTTCCGCTCACGCCAGATGCTGGAAAAGCACCTGCTCGAGCTCCTTCCAGCACTCCGCAAAGGGTTCTGTCCCCATCTCTGTCGCGAGCCCGCTGACGAGCGCGCGCTCGATCTGTGTCATGACCACAAACTGGTGTCAGCTGACTCCATGCTGTAAGCTTACCCCGATGCCTGTAGTCGGATCGATGCACCACTGCGTGTTGGCTGCGCCGCCCCACGCTCCGCTACCTGCCTTGCGTCCCTTTGTGTCAGACAAGTTGACGACGCAGGCAATACTGTGTCCCACACTGGCGGGATGCTCGAGGGAGGAAAAGGACGCAAGCACCTCCAGGAACGCGGAGAGCTCGGCGTGGCATTGGGGCCCTCCTGGCGTATCGGCGGGCAGTGCGTCCTTGAACAAGAGCTCAAAGCCAAAAGGAGAGACTATGCCCCCGGGCTGCTTGGCGCGAAGCACGCCTCGGAGCAGGAGTAGGTAGTCGTCCATTGTTGACCAAAGCCCGGCGCCGCCCGAGAGCTGCCCCTTAACCTCGACATCGATGGGACGTTGCGGCTTGCCGAGGACCAGGCTCCCGTCAGGCTGGCGGAAGACGGTGTGTTGTCTCTTCGCGACGACTTCGGGGGTGTTGTGGAACGTTGTGTTCTGAGACAACCCAAGCGGGTCGAAAATGTGCTGCCTGAAGTAGCTCTCGAGGTCTTGTCCCGTCGCTCGCTCGAGGATGATACCAGCCCAGTCAAGTCCGGTACCGTACGCCAACCTGGTGCCTGGAGAGAAGAGGAAGGGCTGGGCGAACTGCCCCGTCTCAGATCCAAACATGGCGAGCAACCCGTGGTCTCTGTCGTATGCGTACAGCTTGGGGTCGAAGAAGAAGTACACCTGCCCGCTTGTGTGGGTTACGAGGTCACGGAGCGTTGGGGGACGTTCGAGGTCGGCAAACTTGGCTTCCTTGGTTTCCTCATTGTAGGAAAGAAGGATCCTCTGCTTCACGAGTTCGGGGGCATACTTCTGGACGATGGCGGGATCGTCGTAGGACAGTACGCCTGCTTCGACTTGTTGCAGCACAGCAAGGGAAGCAACGAGCTTCGTCATGGAGTAGATCTGGTACGCTGGAAGTCAGTTGATCAATCTCGTCTCAGGAGCTCGGGCAAGTGCTTTTGCATTACAGCAAGATGCTCCAATATCGACGTACTAGTGGTCTCGTCGACCTGGCCTTCCTCCGGTTTGCTGTACACGCGGTCGCCGCGGTATCCAGTGTAGATGATGCCATCCTTGGTCGTGACGCCGAAGGCGACGGCGGGCGTGGTCTTCAAGTGTTGGACGAGAACAGCGTCGAGGGCGGCTCTAGCTTCCTCTGACAGCTTGGGCGTCGTGTTGATGGTCATACTGGCAATGGTATAAAGTCAAGTCAATGTTGTGCTCAGTGAGAAGAATGAGGAAGGGGCGCTGTCAAACAAAGAAGCCACTGTAAACACAGAAGGAAGGTCCGCTGGTCCGTAGAATCGAGGCCGTGCGGTCCGTCGCTGCGGGGCGGAGGCGGATGCGGACCTCCTCGGAGGGCACGGAGGGATGTCACCATGTGCTCGGGGAATGAGTGATGGGCATGGGGCTAGCGTTAGTGTCAACTTGTGTCTTCGACTGCCTTCTTTTGTTCTCATTCTCGCTGCGCAAACAAGGTCACGAGTTGTCGGTCATTTCCGTCGAGCTCACGTGCTTTCGCCACCTCACCTTCTTCGAGCAGCCCCACTATGGTTTCAAGTTTCACAGCTGCGGACTGTCGTTTCTCCACCACGCAGTGGCCACAGCCTTCTCCTCCGCCTCTCTGCTCCACGCTCGGCTTAGCCTCTGTTCGCTCTGCAGAGTCCAATCAACCTGAATGTCCGTTCCCGGTGAGCACACCCCTGGCCATCAATCTGTCGCGAGCTGTCGGACCCGGTGAGAACCGACGGAGGAGCCGATGTGCCCTGTGCCCCCCTGTACCGGATCCGGAACGTGCCTAGGGTCAGTGCCTGAGCCTGAGCCTGTTTTGGCCGCAAGCAACCTTCCCTCCTGCGGCGACGCACGCCCAGACAATAACAGACAGACGCGACTCTCGTCGAATCGTTCTGCGTTCTGGCTCGGCTGTCCGAACGTGGAAGCCGGAGGTCGTGTCGCGAATGTCAGGTCTTGTCACCGAGGTGAACGCGACGAGTGACTCTATTCCATCTCCATGCATAATCTGCTGGTACCTATGGCGGCGCGTGTATGACCTGCCTTTTTCTGCCTGGTACCACAACCTTGCTCGGGAATTACGGGCTCTTGCCTTGATAGACGTTGGTCTGCTGGTGCGCAGCGGACGGCCAGATGTATTATATGGGGTCAGACCTGACTCAATGTTAAGATGTGCTTGTTGGGCAGCGTATGATAGAAAGCGAAAACACGTCGACGACTCGAAGTACAGAGATCCTTCTTCCCTCCCTCTTAGACCGTGGCCGTCACCGGCGCAGGGGCAGGGACGGTCGAAAGCTCGGTCGGCTTCTCAACGACGCCGCCGCCAGTACCAGCGCCCGAGCCGTACTCGGACAGGTCGTGGAAGGACGTGCGGAGAGTCTGCTGAGCGAAGCCGTGGCCCTTGGCGAGGTACACGATGAGGAAGACGATGTACGCGAGCTGCGCAATGACGAGGATCCATCCGAACGCAAGAGTAGCCTGCCCGAGGCTGTGCGATGTCAGCTAGGTGTCTCTGAGAACTTCGATATACACAACGGACACTGCGAGGGCCCAGAGGAGGAAGGCACCGACTTCCAAAGTCGCTCATGCCGCTCCCGACAACTTTTTGACTCACCTGCCCAGGGAACCACCCCACCAGCGGAAGGCATCGGCGGCGGAAGAGGTAGAACCGACCGCCGCAATGCCGAAGACGAAGAGGAAGAAGCCGACGGCAATCTCAACAATGATGGCAGTGGCCCATGTCGTAGTGCTAACGAAGAGGAGGATACCGAGGCTGGACTAGTTAGCTGGTGTCGGAATGTTGCATTAGCTTACTAGACGAGGTACCAGAGCCACGAGATGATTCCCCAGGCGAGGACAGCGTTGGCCGAGTCGTAGTGGCCACGGTACTTGTTGACGAGACCGGCGGCAATGCACCAGGTGATGAGAGCCCACAGAGCGAGGCCGCCGAGGAAGAACGTGTGGATTCTGGAGAGACCGGCCATTGCGTGTTATGGGGTGATGGAGTCGCACGGGTTTGATGTAGCAAGCGTTTAACGGAAAAAGTTTGAAGGGTTGAAGGGTGGCGAGTGGACAGGGGAGGATGTTTTCTTTATAAAGGTTGGGCCGCAGGTCGTGCTATGAGTGGACGCGTGATCCGTGCGTATGTCTGGAGAGAGTCGCTGGCGCGGAAGGGGTGCCGAGAAGGCGAAGGAAGATGTGAGAGTCTGGACGGTGGCGAAGGGGCAGAGGACGAAGACAGCAGCGGAGAGCAGTGCAAGAGGCAGCGTCACTGTGTGTCCAGCGCCGTTGCAGAGTGCTTGCGGTGAGATGCCTTGATCGATTCATAGACGCGAGCCACCGCCAGGATGCCAATATGCCAAGACTGCTGAAACTGGCCTAGGAGCGTCATCGTAAGGTCAGGGCGTCAGGCACGGCCAAATGCTGCCCAGTTTAGCTTCCGTGTCCAGGGCACCCAAGGGGATGCTGAGAGGGGGCGCGCGGCTTCTTTGCGCATGCATTCCTGTCCGATTCCTGTGCAGCCCTGCCTGGCCTGCCTGTTGGGTTGCGCCGTATGCCGTGTGCGGCGTCTCGTCCTGTCCCTCGACGCCTCAGCATGGCCTCAGCATGCATGCATGCCCATGGGCTGGGCCGCCGGGAAACAGACCAGACAGGCTGCATGCATGTGTGCGGCCAGGTTGATTGTTCCCTGTCGCTCGGGCGCCCTGCGATCTACCAGGCGGCCTGAACGTCGCGACTGACATGACTCATCTGGCCCGATACGACCTTGGCCGCTATGCCCTCCTGAGGTTCCTTCGGTGGACGACAGAGCCGCTGAACCGGATCTGGGGCTCTGGATTTTTGGGACGGTCGGCTCAAGTTGGCTTGCCCGCGGAGCGCCAGGAGCCTCGGGGCTTGCCGCCTGTTGAGTCTTCTCTTCTTCTTGACTCCGCAAACTCGCTTGGGTCGGCTGTGCGGCTTGTTGACGAACCGGTGGATTCCGACAGCCCTAGAAGCTGAGTAGAGGTGAGCGTGCATTATCCCATTCACCTGAGAGCGCTGCCACCCCAGCAATCAAGGCTGTGACACCTCAAATGTAACATCGCCCCAACCCCTTGGGCTGTCGTGATCATCTGCTCGGCTGCCTCAGCTGCCAGCCCCCGATCATACGATCCGGCTGCGCGCTTCGTTTGCATAACGACATTGCGATCATACGAACCGTATCGGCCAACACCGATGCACTCTCCACCAACCCCGCAGGTCACCGCACAATTGCGCACCATGCTACAGAGCATTAGTCAGCCGGGCCAGTGCTTCGGGCGGCCGCCTGCCCTGTTCGCTGTTCACTGAGAGCCGATCAGCCGCGAGTACGTGAGTGGAGTGCCTTGGCCGCCCTGCCCCTGAACCTCCGGATCAACGTTGCAAAGACTGTCGACCCTCTCCTTCAGAATCGCGTGACCCTCCAGTGACCCGGCTCATCGTTAGGCCGTGAGGAATGCGCTCGTTGTTGTTCGGGTCACAGGCAGTGCAGAATACCTAGACACTGGTCCCATGACCGTGCAACTCGCCTCAAGCCAGCTTAGCGTCTTGGCGGCTCTGTAGGCTCCGAAGCCAGAAGAGATCGAAATGCATCGATCTGATCTCAATCACGTCTCACTCTGCATACCCACGTTCTTCGGCCAGCGACCGCAACAATTGCGAACCACTGTCCCCGTCCTCGGCCATAATTTGATCACATTTTGTGGTCACCTGGACAATCTGCGACATTAAGCAAAGCACTCGTCTCCTGCAGATCGCGGATCTCCCTTTGGAAGCAGTGGCCAGACCCGACCGACCGATCGGGGACGACCCACTGCATACGGCGTTAAGCATACATCCCATGTCTTCCATTTCAACTCGCATTCCAGCGCACACCGCCAGCACCGCCTTCCACCTCTTATCTCTGCGACTGCATTCAGCCTTATCGGCGGTGCAACTTGGTGCCCCGCCATTGAGGCGGAGTGTTTCATGGCGCTCACAACAGCCACCAGCTTGGGGTCTGAAAGGAACTAGACCAAGACAACTTGTCACCCGAGTAACACTCGATAATGTTCTTCGGCTTTCAGCTGGTCCATATCTATGGTTCATCCTGTCACGGAATGGTGTCGACCATAGCTGAGTCGGCCGAGTCTGTCCAGATTGGAGACCAAGATCGACATCTACTCTCACTCATCGCGATTCCGACTTTCCGCTCACCACCGCTCATGTTCCGTCCAACGGCTCAGATCATCAGTGGCACAACCTCAAGCAGGACCAGAAACGACGCGCAAGCACAGGACCGTGAAACAATCAAGCAGATCAGCGCCCCGTGCCCGTGGCTGGCCATGGCTGGCCGAGCTGGCGAATCTAGGGTGGCATCGTTGTGCACTGTTGTTCCTCACCCTTCCATTGCCCTTCGAACAATGCAAAACGACGATCGGTTGGGGCGAGCGTTGGGGCTCGAACTTGATCGACGCCTTGGCTCTTGGCACTGGAAAGGAGCGGTCGGAGGTTGTTGAAGGGAGAAGAATGACGTGAGAAGGGAGCGGGGCGGTGCTGGTGGCTGAGGGTTGGGCGGTGTTGGGAACCCAGGTTTTTGGGTAGACCGAAATGGTGATCACCATACCTGAGAGAGAGCGTTCATGCTCGCCACCAACCTGCAAGCCTGAAGAGCTGTCGATCTTGGTCCCTCACATGGCGAGAAATGTGACTGCCCATGATCTTCACCGCACAAATGGTAGGGGCGGGCCGATGCAAGGTGCTAAACTCACAACAGCCACAATACGCGGTACCTGACGTCCTTCGAGACCATCTCTCACGGCTACCTGGTTCAGACCAGGAAAGAAGGCCCGCCATAGCTGGAGAAAGGCAGGCGCTGCTACGGGCCCCAGTTTGAGCCCCACATGAGCTCCGCCACCATCCTTCCAGTCGATGCGATTGACCGATCTTCTGTTTCCTGCGTCTACTGACGCAATCAAGGAGTTGGGCAGTCGCAAAGTCAAGCATCTCTATCCAACAACTCCCTTATAACCGTTCAGCTGATGCATATAGATAGCTACACTACTACTAACGATAGACCTGCCGTCCATCGTACTGCTCCACGCCGTACCCAGCACCTTGATCCCTCTCGACTCCCCAGAGGCGACAGCACACAGCACACACCCCAGCGTGCCTCTTCTTCGCCTCCGTTGCTCTCGCTGTCAGCGACTTCCCAGCCCTAGCTCATTGACGTTGACGTGTCGCCCTGACTGACACTTCCTTCCACTAATTACTTGTTAACAGCGACGTTCCCCGGCGCCGTATCCCCCACGATGTCCGACGACGATACCAACACCCCCAGCACGCCAGAGCTGACTACCGGTTCGACTGCGTCCGGCGCCTCCGATCCCACACACGATGGAGAAGACTGGCTAGCAACCATCTGCTTCTGCTTCGGCGAGTGCACCTGCCGCGCGCTCAACAAGGACCAAGCCCCGCGTGACCTCCCTCAAGCCAAACTCGAGCCTACGGAAAGCGCTCATCCCCCCGGCTGGTGCAGTCCCCCCATCGGCGCGCCGAAAATCGAGGCTGTTCCTCTCGCGCAACCTTCAAAAGCAGCCACGGCCGATGTCGACACAGCTACCGCGCAGACGTCGCTTCCCTTGCCAGTCCAACCCGGTCAGCTCGCTACCATCATCCAGCTTGACTCCTCGCCTATCGATGTCGTCAACCAAACAGATGCCGCACGTGGTGCAAAGTGCACCCTTGCCGACGCCCCAGCCTCCCTCGAGCCCCACGAGTCCCTCGAGCCGCTGTCACCATATCTTTCCATCCACTCTAGCGCAGACTGGCTGTACTCCGACCTCCTAGAGTCTCTGCACAATAATGCCGCAACGGTCTATCGTCTCCCTGGCCCCGTCAACCTCATTCTCCCCAACTCCGTGGCGGAGAAGTACCTGAACATGGCCGCGGAGAGGCTTTATTACACCCTCCGGTATGTGCGCAGTTACAATATCAGAGTCTTGGCGAGGCGGTACGCCGAAATCGAAACAGAGGCTGAAGGGCTCCGTGCCAAGTTGTGGAAGTTGGGCCAGATGCTTCACCACGAGCTCCAGAACGGCTACTCCGTCGGTGGGGGCAACACGTACACCGGCGTTCAAAGCCGCGGGGACCGTATTGTGACCAAAATGGTGAAACTCTGGTACGAGCTCGGTCGCTGCGACTTGTCCCTCGCGTTAGCCCGGCATGCGGGCGAGAAATTGTGTCGAATCAACCGCTTTGCGAAACTCATCGTTTGGAAGGAGGGCGGTATGACGCTGGTCAATCCTAGAGCTGAGTGGACAATAATGGACGAGCCCACTCTCGTTGAGTACTCCAAGGAGCTGAGGTGGAACATCGAGTGGATTGAGAAGGAGGCGGAGAAGCTGTGCAGGGAGGGTATGTGGACTGAGGTTGATATGAAGCTGGACTAAGTAGGGACGCCGCAGTATGTGATGCAGTCTCGTCTCATGCCTGCGCGCCGTTTAACAGAGCACGCTGCTCCTGCAAGCGGCCCGACTGCTTCAACCTCTTAGTGACCAGGGATCCCTCTCGTCCCATAGCCGTCGCTGTGTGTCCGCGTCTCACACTCCACACCGTCTGCAGTCAGTGCGCAGTCTCTATCCACACGAAGCAGACTCTGACCACTCTCTATGTGATCTGGCGGACGTACGTCTGCCCCTACGCCCACCACCTCGCCAAGTAGTCATGATATCCATATGAAGCTCGATCTTGCATCTCAACATCTCACGCCCTCTCAACTTTGTCAAGCTCATCAAGCTCACCATGTCGCGCGACATCTCCCATCTCCTGGTCTGGACCCGTGACGAGCCCGAGATCAAGACCCCCAAGCCCTACGCCAACTTCGAGATCGAGATGGCCCTGAAGGAGCTGGCACGCATTGCACACATCACAGCTAGCGTTGCGCTGGCCAGCCGCCATGCCGCTCTTCGCGAGGTCGATGAGAAGATCCAGATCCACCTCGACATCCTCGCCGAGAACCCCCGCGACCAGGCGGCTTGGCTCCGGGAGCTGATCGTGGCCTGTTTCCCGCAGCAGCAGACTGCAGACGTCGGGGCCCACACGGACGACGACGGATGGGACGCCTCCCACACCCACACCCCGGCCTCCACCAACACCGACTCGCCCTCGACGGCGGAGGAAGATGCCGAGTTCGCTCTCCATCTCGACCGCGTCGCCGCGGAGCGCAACGCCAACTTCGCCCAGCTTCACATCGAGACTTTGGGCCAGAGTACGGTCGACCTCTCCATCGACCTTGCCTGGAAGATGCGTGCGTACGGTGTCAACAGCTTGCAGCAGGTGATGCACCGCCGCGCCGAGCTCATCAGTGAGATCGCGAAGCTCCACGACGGATTTCGTCCTTGGCACTACGGCGTTTGCGGCTCGCCCGACGAGTGTGGGCTGTGCGGGCCGCTCTTTGTCATGGGGAGTGAGGAGGGGGAGGAAGGTGTCGAGCTGGATGGGGTTGAGGAGGAGGATTAACGAAGAATTCACTCTAGCTCTGGTAATGGGACGGCAGGTGGGACAAGGACTCGGAAACTATTGACAAGATGCAAGGCGATGTTGAGGTGCACTGGCTATGCACTGATGTGGGTGGTCCATTGGTGCGAGCACAATGTGGGGCTTACTCATGGCAGCTCCTTCTACTTCCAATTCCATCGTGGACGGCGGGGTTGTTGAATGGCGCGAAAGGCATTGTCCTGGTTCGCTTTTATCCATGCCACAACAAAGCGCCAATGCTATGCCTTGTCTCTACGGGACCATCGAGCATGCTTGCTGTGCTTGCACTGCTCAGAAAATCCTCTGCTATCGTCATGAAGCCACTCCCTGATAGTTGAAGCATCGGTAGCGAAGTCTTGCGACGATCCGATGCGTATAAAGGGGTCGGTCTACTTCACGACTTCGCCGGATATCCGCCTCTCACCATTGCCCAAATCAAGACCCAAGCCACAGAACCATGCCCCCTTCCCGCACTCAGTCTCCCAATCCGACGATGGACATTCTCAGCTCCGTCAGGCGGATCGATACCTCGTTGAAGACCCAGAACCACTCCCGATACGCCGTACAGCACGAGCTGGCAAACCTCCGCGAAGCGACAACGAGAATGCAGCAGCTCCTCTACAAGTCGGTAAAATACATGATGGAGCGCAACACGTTTGCCTCGAATCTGGAGGAAGTCAAGATTGACATTGACGACACGACGGCCAAGATTCGAGAGCTGCAGGAGAAGGAGAAGGCAGCCAAAAACGAGGGCACACCCGAGGCAATGAGCGAGTTCAACACAAAGTACGGTGAAACTCTGGAGGAGCATATCGCGAGCCTCAAGAAGTTCCGTCGGCAGAGGAGAGTAGTCCTTAAGGAGTTGAAGAAGCTGGACGCCAAGGCTGAAAAAGTCGTTGAGAGTTGCCAGAAGGTGCTCGGCGATGAGGAGGCCACTCGCACAGCAAGGCACATCTTCTGATAGCTTCCTTTTTGTTCATGCAAGTTGATAGCGATCGGTGCTCTCCCAGATGCTACGTGGGAAGGCCCTCATGCAGTTCCAGAGAAACCCGAATACTTGATGCGCGTTCGAGTTGAGGCGGATACGTCGATGTTTGTGGCCCCCCAAACCCTCGGAAGTGGTGGTCCTTGATGGCAGGGGTGATGGGCAGCTAGCTGCTGCCGCTGCTGTGAACAAGGGGCGGTGCTCGTGTCCCAATCAGTGATGCGCAGTGGTGGCCTTCTATCCGTGTTGTTTGCTACTGAAGTGACATGGCTTGGAAGATGCTCGCAGCAGCCCTGTGGCAATCTTGCTTAGTATAACAGGACTTCAATCTCATTTCCTTCCTGCAACATCCTAGCCAACTCTCGCTTCACTATGTGCATTTGCTTCGGCCTCCAGCCCTCTCCGACTCTTAAGCCTAGCTCGTCTCTGAAGATCTTGCCCAGGAGAAGGCTACCACAACCGTCGACCTGGACGAGATGGAGTACCGTCTTCAGGCTCTGGAGAAGTTCAAGGCAAAGTTCGAGGCAGCCGATGTCTTCGCGCGTCTCGATGCCCTTGAGGAGGCTGATACTCCCGGACTCGCCACTCTCGATGCGGATCAGTTCATTCGTCGCATTGAGACTCTTGAGAGGAGACTTCTTCCTGCCGACCACGCCGAAGCGATTGAGCGTCGCCTTGAAGCTCTAGTACAGCTTACCTCTGATGGTCTGCCAACGGATGAAACCCACGCCAACGTCTCCATCGGCTCAAATCAAGCTGTTAATTGCTCAAAGTCGAGTAACGATGAGGGCCACAACAACATCATCTCTCAGATGGGCCCCGCCGCTGTGTCGCACGAGTGTGCAGTCGACTCGAAAGAGAAGTCCGCGAAGTCTGTCACAGACCGCACTGATCTCGTCTGGGGGAGGACAGAGCCGGAGTGCTAGCTCTCCCATCGCACCCCAAGGCCAAAAGCAAGATTATTCGTCGGTTCTTGACAGGACTCCCAGTAGTTTCACCGTGATTCAGAGCTAATCGGGAAATTGTCTTCTCTCGTCCCCGGATGGGGTCGCCGTTGCCCAGCCATACTCTCCCATCAGCTTCAGCGTCATCCGTAGTCTGTACTCAGAACTGTAGCGTTTTGATGACAGTGATTACTTGATTTGCTATCGGCCCTGCACCATTCTCGCGCACTCTCGTGCTTCTTTCAGCCTTGAGTCGACGTCAGGCCGCCGCTGCTGGTCTCGACAAGGAGCACATCCAAAACATCTATGGTGAAATGGTATCATGCATCGTTGCCACGTGATTCGATGCGGTGGGGGTTCGATTCCCCCTGGATGTACGTTTTTGCTCCTCTGTTGGTGCTTTCAGGAAGCAGGGACGTTCGGAGAACGGTGCTCGTCGACCCCAAGTCAGGGTGTAGAGGTGCGAAGAGCGCCATCACGTTGTGGCGCGATGCGCAGCTACCAGACACAGCCAGCTCTCAAGACCAAAATTAATGTGTTCCCAGGCTTCTAAACTGCTAATACACTCCCTGTTGGCCGATAGAAGGCCCCCCAGAGCTACACAGAAGATGGCTTTTCGACCTCATGAGAATTGAAAATTATTTCTCATTTTCACCAGAACTGCCACATTGGCCGGATCGCCTGGTCGGTGGACCTGGACTGCACGCGACACGCTACGATGCGGAGCAATGATGAACATGTCGTGTGCATCAGAGATCTTCCGTTTCGATGTTAGTACGCTGCTTATAAAGAACCTCTAGCCACACCGTCGTTGGGGGCTCAACGACTCCTACCCTCTGATTCCACGCTTCGAACGCCGATCTGCAGGTTCGCCTTTCCGTTGCTCGAGACCAACAATGAACACCCGCGACTCCGACACAACCTCCTACGCCATCGACTACCTCGACTTACCCGGGGACAACCTGGTGAAGGCTCTTCTCCTGCGTTTGGAAAGCGCAATCAATAAAGTCGAGCTTGGATACGAAGCATTGGAGTTGGTTACGGAGGCGCTCATCGAGTCACAGTGTCTCCCGAGGTCACTTTGGCGAAGCTTTAACGCTTGTATCAGCAATCTCCAAGCGCAACTGCTGGATGCGGCCGACGGTTGGTCTCACCACCATAAAGCACTACGCCATGAGCTCGAGCAAGTTTCCTCGGAGACCGCGCGCGTTGCGTGCGCCACGATCGGCAACCCAAGATTCCCCGACCCCTTTTACCTGTGGCCACTTGTAGGGCTCGGTTTCCCTGCCATGAAACTTCGATTTCAAGTAGAACAGAGCTGGCAGATCTGCGCTCGGTTCCAGAACTCGCTGCGCGCCACAATCAGCGAGTACAACCTCCAGATGGACCAGATTGATCAGTACGTTAACTGTGACCTCATCACCAAGTTGGCCGTGCCGTTCGACTACGACTGAGTTCGACTTCCGTTTGGAAAGCCTCGAGCCAAGCGGATGATTGCAACGGCCTTTCTGTACCCTTTCCATTAGTGACCGGCGCTGAGATGCGTTACAGAGAGAGTATGGTATTGAAATGGCAGCCCCTGCTATTCGTGAGAATCCCCGTCACTGAAGTTCCTAATCGAGTTGCCATTGTTCTGAGTGCTAATCGAGGTGTCGTTGTTCTGATCGGTGGCCCTGCTACTCAGAGCTACTGCAGCTTCGACAACTGTTGATGCACGAAGCGCCGGCGATAAGATTAGATGGTCTGTGCAACGACGGCGTTTAGATGCCACTGGGCGTACTCATGGGCCGTCACGGCCTCATCCAGAGCGTCCCGGCGACTGGCGAGCTCAGCCTTGTAGAAGCGGATACGGTGGAAAGCGAGAGACGAGTGGTCATTGTTCTTCAGCCAGCGAAGTTCGCGTTGGATGAACAGGGCGCGCTTCTTGAGGAGTCGGATCTTCCTTTTAAGCTTCACTAGCTTGGAGAAGAGGACATCGGGAGAGTTGCTGCTCTCATCGAGGATGGGGTGCTGGAGAGTCCACTGTATAGGCTGGGCGTTGCCACCCAAGTGATCCAATCCGTCGAAGGAGGAAGAGGCGGCCTGATGGGAGCTCTCACCCACTGTCGACATGTGTGCCCTGCAAGCTGTTAGCGACGATCAAGGAGTCGAGACGACCAGAGCAGAGGTTTTGACGCACTTGGGAATGAGTGATGATGAAGGGTGTACAGTCATCGTTTACTGCCAACTAGATGATTGAGAGGGAGCGCGGCGCCCGTGTGCATCGGTGTGGGTGCGAAAGGTTTGCGTACGCACACAGGGATGCGTAGCAGGCAGAATGGGGGGTTCAGGATGCCAAGTAACAAACACCCAGTTATGCACTCTGATGAAGTCTGTGGAATTGCAGAAGGAGCTGCTCTTCGTCACTGGCTGGGCACTGCTCGGTGAGAAACACCATCTGGCCAATGCCTTTAGTTCTTGCCTCATGTATGTTCCTGGAGCACAACAAGAGCACCCAAGGCGCTTCCACGAGGATACGAAGGTCTCATATTAATCTACAGCTCCTATTGCGCAGCACAAGAGTGTCATGCTGCTGGTAGCTCACTGGCCGCTTAGATCTAGGTAGGTTGCAAGCTCGACATGATCGTGGCGTAGGGGAAAACCCGACTTCGAACGGCGCCCACCAAATGGATAAGGCCACACGCTTCACCCTTCCTTACACACCTACCTTCGCTCTTCTTCAGGCCACTCATTCCTCACGGCCCTTCAGCCCTGAACACTTGGCGATGCAGACAAACAGAGCTCGAAAAACGCTCGGCTTTGCCTTCGTCTGTATATCACGTGACGCTTCCCCAACCGAACAGAAGCATCTTCTGATCTTCGCTAGTACATCGGTTAGTATTTCCGCTTTTCAAATATCTTGAGCGCGGACGAGCGGGGTTCGATTCCCCGGCGGAGAAAGAAGCAATTTAAGCTTCCCTTTTGCCTCCCTGCCATCCTCAGCCTTCAGGAGGCAGTCAGGACCTTGCGAGGTCAGGCTCACAGCCATAACACGTGTTCGGTGTTCGATTCCCGGTGCGGCAACGGCCTGCTGCCGTCGCTCTGCGCAAAGGCGGTGGACAGTAGGTGGCTGAACGATGCCGAAAGAGCCAGGGGTATATGTTGCACGCAGGCACGAAGACGTGGAGCGGAGAGTGAGTGATCATCATTGCTTCTGGGCGTAATGCGTCGATCCCGCCGCAGCTCAGGACAAGAGCGCCCCTCGCCCAACGGCAGCTGAAGGATGCAGTATCTGCCTAGATGCGTCCCACAGCGTCTGCCCACTTTGTCAGGAGCGCAGGTCAGTTACTGCAGCATAGAAGTGGCCCATAGGGAAGTCAGCCCCTGCAGACAGCTTACTGCATACAGCATGCCTCCTCTCGCTGCTCGCTTACGAACAGTCGCGCTCTCTTGCGCAATCGCATGCTCCCACCAGCGTACCTTGCGTCAGTCATGCCGCCAGGGAGCAGAGGGCGTTGAGCGGGGGGGGGAGCCGGGGTAAGGTTCCCGGTCCGTGTTCGATGTGCGGAGAATAACCAGATTGGGAAGCGCTCCGTAACTGACGGTGGGAGCGCGTGCGCTGTACGACCTGTGCGGGTGATGCGGGTTTGCAGACGTGCACATACGGCGGGACAAGTTTGCTCATGCGGTGGCCTCCCGGAATGATGAAACATGACCAAATCAGGATATCTAGGATACAACTTGCAAAAGATTGCTGGACAGAGTAATGTACACGAACAAAATGAGCAAAAATGTGCGATGCAGGCGGGGAAGCGAGCGCGCATCCGGGGGTGAGCGGTGCCGTCGTCGCGTTGACGCCGGTGCGCAATGCGTGGCTGTGTGGGAGCATGCGGGCGATGATGTTGTGGTCGGTGAGAAAGTCGACTTGAGCAGGACGCTTGAATGCTGAGAGGCGTGTGTCTATGTGAAGGTTGTTGTGAGGGCTGAGAAGTGGTCAAGGAATGACACCGTGCTCCTTCGCACTGGCGATAATCTTCTCCCCAACGCCACCGAGGGCGTCGGCACCCTTGGCCATGCACGTCTGCCTGGCGAGCTCGTACGCAGCGGCCACGCGCGCAGGGTAGAGGGAGAGGACGTTCTGGATGTCGTCGCGGGACTTGGTCGGGTGCTTCTGCGCCATCACGTCGAGGTACTGGGGGTGCAGAGTAAAGCCAGGCGAGGTTGGAGGCGGCACGCGAAGGACCCAGAGGGAGCTTGAATGTTAGCGAGCTGCCGGAGGAATACGACTCACAGTCCAACAACATAGTAGTCGTAGTCGGACCAGGACTCAGGGGTTGTCGTGGGTGTTGGGACGTCAAGAGGACGAGTCAAGGATAACATGGTGTGCAGTTCTGCAGCTCGAGAGATGCGTGGATGCAGAAGTAGAGGAGTTTGACAATGCTGAGACGCAGCAATGCAGTTGAGTAGACGATTATATCCCGAAGCCCGTTGACCCGAGTGTACGAGAGAGGCGGCCAAGGGGGTTGTTGGCCACTGGGGCACCAGATGATAGGGTGCGCGGGTTGACGCCCGTCGAGGGTCCATCTCAAGGGTCTGAAAGGGCCATCACGGCCGAGGCACGATTGATCCCCACAGATGATGCACGCACGGCAGAACGTTTGGATACCGTAAGCACGTCCGATTGGGAGTACGGCGCATGATAAGCACTCGCCCGTGTGCAGGTTGGTGCTCCTCATGCGCCGCATGCCATGCATGCAAGGGCCCTGGTCTCAGCAGGCTGACGCAACAATACGTGACTTCAGAAGCAGAGTGGAAGGTCTGGACGCGCACATGGACGCGGGACGTCATCCCAATTAGCCAGCTGACTTAGCGTAACTGAAGGGCCTGTTGGGGATGCAGGAGATTAACGTGCAGCTGCGTTACGATTCGTAAGGAACTGAACGTTGACTCTGCGGTGGGACGCCTCTGCGATCGCCTCTGATTGCGTGAGGAGCGTGACTCGTATCATGCCATCACTGCTCACGTTGCTCACTGTGCTCACCTCAGCATACTCGTAACTCTGTGCCACCGACCTACATCATACCTCATACCTCACGGGCACACTCACGCCTACCTGCTCACGCAATCACACCGTCACTAATCGGCCGCAACCCGCAACCATGCGGCGGCGGCGTCAGATGCATCGGGGTAGAGGGTCCGCAACGCTCAACGTAAGGTTGATTCCGATCGCAGTTGGCCGCCAGACCCTCCGCGTTCCTCATGCCGCTTTCTCCAGCTTCCAATCCCTTGAGCACTAACGTACGCTAATGCGCATTCGAGGAATACGGGGGTCATCTCAACCAATTCATGTCTCGTCAGCTCGCTTCCTCCAGACTCTCGCTCAGGGATTTGTCAGGTCGCTGTCAGGAAATGAACTGAGGAACAACCCTGAGCTTAACAACGTGGGAACCGTTTCGCGCTCTTATACGCTGGCTGCCCGCACTGCGTATCGAATGCAGGTTGCGTATTAACAGTCGCATACCTCCTTGGCCGCTGTTCGGCTTTTGTCTCGCCTCGTGTGCTCGTTCGATGCCATGATGTGACGAACGAAGAAGGGTACGAACAGCGTACCAACAGGGTCAGAGATTTGGGGCGATAGGGAGTGATGGAGCAGCTCGCGTGGGGAGCTTAATGTTAACGTACGAGGGAGAGTAAGTCCGAAAGGCAGATAAGGCCTGGCCGGACTGGAGGTGGTGCATCGTGCACGCTGCAGCCCGGCTCTCGCTCCACCAACCGCGCTGCCAGTGCTGAGACGCATAGCCGATGAAAGTCAAAGGCATTCGCGGTGTCCTCACGACACAGTGGCGCACGCCACGGTTATTCACCATGTTCGAGCCTCTCGTGTCATCGGTCAAGGCTGAGAATTGCGAGATCAGGTGACCACAATCAACCATGATCCGAACTCACACGTTCAGAGGAGCAAAATCTCATGCTCCGGCCATGTCTGCCCCAAATCAATACCAAGAGTGGCTTCCTCTGCTCTCTGTCAGCTCAGCAGCGCTCTCCCTTCTCATCTCAGCGATTTATCTTCGCCAAAGCATTTGGTGGAGTAGCTCGACCCTTGACGTAGACGAACCAGGCTGCTCGGCCTGCAGCGGCCTGCAGCGCCTACTTGCCACTTACGTGCGAGCAGAGCAGGGCGTGCTCAGGCTTCGAGCAGAGACTGCAGAGCACCGTTCTAGGTAAGGGCAACCCGAAGTCAAGGCTCTCAGTGATGCATCGTGCCTCGATCGGCCCCTTGTCCCTTTCGGTTCAGCCCAGTTCGTGTTCTTCCACATTCGGTAGGTGCAAGATAGCCAGTCCTGGGAATGCTATGTACGACATAGGTGGACGTGACGCAGTGACTGCCGCAGGTATCGTTGGTGACGAGAGCAGTGTCTGCGGAGCAGCGGAGCGGCATACGCCGAGCGGCGAGCAGACAGAGTTCAACAGCACTTAGGCTGCGATCACATCATGACTAATGGCAGTACGCTGCGCTAACGCTCGCAGTTTGGAGCAAGCGAGCTCGCTCCCGACAGCCCGAACTGCAACGGTTGGCTGATTGCTCCAATGGGGCCGATGCAGACGATAGTACGAATCCAAACTCTCTAGGCGTCCAGTCGCAATCGCAGGGAAGGCTTGCTTGTTCAGGTGGTGCGGGGATATCAGATTTCGGAGCAGAGGCAGAGATTCTGCCTATTTCAGACGATTGCTCCTGCAAGAGCGACGAAACTATCCCTTCCTCGGCATGTGGCAACGGGTGCAGATGCTTATGACCCTCTCCAAACTCTGTCTTGATCCTAAACAACTCAACCTCTCCATGCTACCCATCTCGTGCCAGCAGGCTGCTGAGGGGCTGTTGGATGCCAGCTGTCAGTCAGCTTCCCTTTGTCAGAAACTATACGCCCCACACTCTCTCCACTCTCTGATCAGAATCGGCTGCTACTCCGACCACGGGTGTTCGTGATCATTAGTCATACAGAATGAGCACCTGTTCCGCCGCGCGGTCATAGAACGATGGTAAATATGCTGCCCATCGAGAACATGTCCTGAACAGCTCCAACGAGCCGGCGGGCGTCGACCCGTTAGCAAACCTTACTTAGGCAAAATGCGGATGCCGCACGTCCGCTGACGGCATGACCTCGATCGCATGGGCAGCGCAGATCTGCAGTGGTTATCACGTATAGACCTCCGCGAGGCAGCTTACATACGGCCAGGCAGTCGATCGAAAACCGCACCCCGCACATAAGCAAACGGGCCAAGGATTTCTCTCTAGCCTACTCTCAATCTCGAAGGGGGAGTGCTTCACATTGAACGTGCTAGACGATTGGCTTGCCTGTTCTGAGTGCTTCGAAAGTTAACTTACTCAGCGAGCCCCCGAGACGCACGGGTTTTTGCTGCTGCTTCCGCAATCTGATTGTGAAATCCGTTCCAAATCGAATAGGACGTGTTTCAGAAGAGTGGACATAAGAGACAGAGCTTTCCGCGTGCCATCAGCTAAGCTTACCGATGAAGATGGGAGTTGGAGAGAAGAACGGCAGTTGACAACGAAACGACGATCGGCGGAACCGGGACCGGCTGATCTTAGACGCGTCATTGACATCACGTGCCGAGATCCGCACACTGTCGCGCGTTGCTGCGGACCTTGCCCTGTGTCCAGCAACATTCGCACCTCTGGTGCACAGCTATCAGCTTGAACTTGTCAACTCCGTCTCAACCTAACCGGGTACCAACGTAGTTGCAAGCGTCCAGGCTGTCGACTTGCCCCGGACTTCGAAATCGTTCCTCTCCTGAAGACGCCAAACCCGCACAGGGAACGAGCGACTACACCGGCTACCGACCACCTTAATCGAAGGTCGACAACATGCCGACTGAGCTCTTGAGCTTCCCTCCGGCGTACTCTGTGGTCGGACTGTACCGTCTGCTGACGGATCCGTCCATTCGCGAGCCCGTCTATGCCAAGGTCAAACATGCGTCTGTTCGCGGTGCGATCGTGAGCGGCGCTTATGCGATCCTAGGATGGGGTATCATGGACTGGGTCGTCAAGAAGTTCGTCTTGAGAGGGAAGACGGGCACCGTAACACTCGGCCATGGCTCTCTTTCGATCAACATCGATCTCTTATTCTGTGAGTTGAAGTACTGGCTTTAGGCAACACCACTCAGTGCATGATCCAAGTGCTTTCCTTTCAATGCGTTAACCACTTCACAGACACGCACCTCCTCATCTTGCTTCCGCAGCTTGGATCGATCATGCGCTTCTTCATTATCAAGAATCTCCGCATCGCCCGGTCGCGTGCGTTCAACCTGACTGTCCAGAGCAGGGGCAAGCCTGCCGAGTTCTGGAACCAGGGCTACGTCGAAGAGTGGCAGGATCCTCCCAAGCCCACGACCTCGGAGAGAAAGCTCTTTGGCCGGCTGCGCGGCCCAACACACCACCAGGAGAAGTGGGTCAAGTGGCTTTTGTGGTGGCCAAGCAAGATCGTCATCAAGAACTGTGAGTCTACACAGGGTATCTGAGGCTGACATACAGTCATTCTACTTCCTCTGTCGCCAACGCTGCCCCTCATTGCCCCGATCTTCTTCTCCACCCTGCGTGCTCTCCAGGCCGCCGAGGTCCTGCATCAACCGTACTTCCGGATGAAGAAGATGGACAACCAGGAGACATGGACTTGGATCGAGGAGCGCAAGTGGGGATACCGAGGTGAGCTTCAGCGCACCCCTCTAGGCTGACCTCAGCGTTCGGTTTCGTCGCCTCTTGGCTCGAGGGCCTGCCTATCATCGGTTTGCTGTTCTCGGTATCGAACCGTATCGGTGCTGCTATGTGGTAAGTAGAGGCGCAAGGTGACCGGGTCGCCTCGTTCTTGCCAGGTCGGCGGCATGGCTGACATCCAGGGCACACGACCTCGAGAAGCGCCAACACCTCTTCGGTCACCACGTTCTTAAGCCTCTCCCGCCCAACCGCACGGGAATGTTCGGATCCGGCACAGCTCTGGATATCACCCTGGAGGTGGTTCGTCAGGAGAAGGAGATCCATGCGAAATGGAGCCACCGGCCAGCCTATGCTCCGGTGACCGTGGACTCCGAGGAAATCGACGACCAACCGCCCTCGTACGAGATGAGCGAGGGTGACAACCTTCGCAGGTCCGCGGGTGCACCTGCCAGCAGCGATGTTCGCGGTGTCTCTGGGTCAGTCGATGTTGGCTTGACTCAGGCTGCCCAGAGGATGCCACCTCCGCTTCCTCCGAGGAAGGGCAATGTGGAGCCACACATGCCCGGTGGGCTCTGAATGATTGTGTAAATCAACATGCCATATTGATCGCAGCATAGATAAGATCCCAAGACCTGGTCGACCTGGAGCCCAACAAGCGACGGCGCCGATCCCTGACGTCAGCGACCGGGAGGTCAATGCCATTGGGCTGCGAGGTTCGATTTTGCATGACGAAGTTTTGGAGCCCTGTGCCGAAGCTGCAGAGCTGGCAAATTCCAGTAAGCATAGTCAGCCAGCTCCACCAACTGTGAATGACTGTGAATGCTAGTGACATGCATCGACTCCGACGGTCAAACTTGAAAAGGTATTGACGGCGGGGAGGTACGGGCGCGGGGGCGCGGGTGGATGCATGGTGCCCGGCACACGACCGCGAGAAGGCATAGCAGGTTTTTGCGTTATCCGGCCCGCCCAGATAAGCGAGATGTCCAGTCCACTTTACTCGGCCAGATCAGCGTGCTGGCCACCACCCATCCCACGCCGCATGGCCGTCTCATACACCAAGCCTGGCGGTCGACGACGCGTTGCGAAGCAGCCCTCCGTCGGTCTCGACCACTCGATACCCTCTACAGACACCACACTGTCCCCCGAACATAACGCCCTCACGACTCGCACCGGTGTGCACGCGACCCCGCCACGACGACACACCAGACAATCTGTCAGGATCTCCATTGTGCCCCCGACCCCGACGCCTGATGTGCCAACGCGGGAATGCAGTCCCTCGACCTCACCCGACACGTCCCCTCTTTTCCACACTACACACAGCGCACAGTCGTTCATGCCCCGCCTCCCTCTCGGCTATGACCCGGACCCCGCTTTGCATGGCGAGGGCAGCAGCCGGACACCAGCCTCAACCAGCCTCCGGCCACCAAAGAGGGCACGCTTAATGAACCCTGTCCTGCCCACGCCATCGCTCCTGATTGGTGGAGGTAAGCCTCGCCGCCAGCGACGAACCGGCGGCGCCGAACCGCGGCCTCGTGCGACACGGTCGCGGCGCGGCTCAGCTACGCCCGTGTCGCTCGAGAGCATTGCCGCCGAGTCCGACGCCGTCAGGGCCGAGGTCGTTCGCTTAGGACTTTCAATCCGCAAGGTTGCTCCGGACGGTAATTGCTTGTTCCGCGCGCTGTCTGACCAGCTCTGGGGCGACCAGAGTCGCCACGTCGAGGTCCGCAAGCGTATCTGCGACCACCTTGAGCAGCACCCCGAAGACGTCGGCGACTTCGTGGCCGGCTTCCTCGACCCGCGGGGCAACGAGACGTACGAGGAGAGCTACGCGCGGTACGTGGACAACATGCGTCAGCAGGGCACGTATGGCAGCCATGTCGAGCTTCTTGCCGCGTGCAAGGTCTTCCGGCGTAGCATTCGCCTCGTGCTCTCGCAGACGAGCCACACTGTCGAGTTCGAGTCTACGTCTCCTGCACCGAAGAGCAAGCCCAAGGGCGACGATGCTGACAGCGAGGCGAAGGAAGGCTCTGGAACGGCAATTTCAGGTCGCCGGCGCAGGGCGAAGGGCGCAGACAGTGCGCCCGTCTCAGTTCCCGACGCGAAGGAAGGCCACAGCATGTTATGGCTTGCCTTCTTCGCCGAGGCCGAGCACTACGACAGCATCCGCAAGGGCTCCGGCTCTGGGCCCGCCGAGGTCCCAGACAGCCTCGCAGTCCCGCACTCGCGTGACGTCTCTGAACTCGCGCGCCGAGAACGTGGTGACTTGCCGCCGGAAGAGCCGTCGCGCCGATCGGGTGGGAAGAACGACAAGCTCGCACAAGTGTACGCCTCGCTGCCGCCGAACCACGGGCTCAGCGACGAGCATGTCGCCGGCGTTCTGGCGCGCGTGAAGGGCGATATCGGTGAGGCCGTCGAGATACTCCTGGAGGACATCGACCTCGAGGCTGAGGCCGGTTCGCAGAGCAGCAACTCGAGCGCCCACGTCGAGGCAATGCTCAGCGACAAGGACGCTTATCGAGAGCGCCTCAACACGCCGTCCAGCGAAGAGTATGCCGCCAGCCCGTCCGACTCGGCAAGCACCGCACCCACCTCCCCGCTCGGCAGTCAGAGTGAGCGCGAGGACCCCGAGCCTGCTACCGAAGACGACAAGGGTGGTCACCTCCTGCGCTCCGGCCGCAGGACCGCCACACCAGCGCCGCCGTCCGCCCCGTCGTCGAGCGGACCTTCGAGCGGACCTACGACTAGGAGCCGCAGGCGCCGTGCGAAGATGTAGATCGGGCTTTCCCACGCCGATCTCTCGACACTTTCCCCGCTCTTCCACTGAGCAACAAGCATCTCTCACTGTGCATACATCCAACGCAACTTCATCTGTTCATTTTGTACACATTTTAGCCACTACACATTTACACATCCTTCTGTTCATGATCACCATGTCCTGCAATCAAGACCCACACCGCCCCGGACACGTAGATATGTAGCCGCTGTGCGTGCTGTAAGCATGTATCATTGTTGTTTTGGATAACTGTCTGATCTTGCAAAGGTAGTGCACTCTCTCGATCTGGCCAACGTGTCAAAGTTCTGCAGTGCATAGCTGAAAGAACATAAAGGAAGGAGGGAGCGCGATCGGGCATGCTCTGAGCGATACTCGGACATGAGCGCGTTACGTCATCTGATCAACTTGGACGCGCACGTTCCTCCACCTTAGCAAGTCACAACTCTGGGGTGGCGATTCCTCTAGCTTTCATTTCAATCGACGACCCGGCCGGCAAGATGGACGAGGATGAGGTGAAGGAGGCCCTCCTGGCCCCATCAGAACACTCCGACTGCTCAACACACTCCCTACACCAGGAGCGCCCCTGCCGCCCTCCTCGATACCGACACACGCTCCTTCCTCTCGCACTCAAAGCGATGTACGTCCTCGCATTCCTTTCAGCCTTGCCATTGTTGGCGCGCGGGCTGTCCTCGTTCAATGAGAGGAACAACTCCGTTTCTCACGGCATCGACAACGACAGTCAGGTTGAGCATGGGCATCACGGTAGTCACGGTGGGCACCATGGAAAGAAGGGGAAGAAGGACAAGTACGGGGGCAAGACCCTCGCGCCGTCCAATGTGACCGTTATCACTGGCCTGTTCAGGCAGGATGACCCGGATCTCGACCCCGAGGGTTACGACATGCTCAAGGACAGCTTTGGGCTGCTCGACAAGTCTCCTGACCGCTGGAAGAAGTTCACGAGGTGAGTCCACCCTCCATCTTCAGGCGGGCAGGCACTCCCTGCTGGGTCTCGTGTGATCTTGAGCTGACGGCAGACACATCAAGAAGCTGAACGAGGAGGCCGACGACCAGACGACGTATAAGGTTGTCTTCATCGCGCGACATGGCGAGGGGTACCACAACGTCGTGGGTAGACCCTATCAAAGGGGATGGTCGTCGGTTATCGCTAACCCCAGGCCGAGAGCGTGTACGGCACGCCCGCGTGGAACTGCTACTGGAGCTTGCAGTACACTGATGGCAACATGACCTGGGTATGTCTACTCTGGCTCATCATCCCAACTACATATGCCAGACTGATGCTAATACGCAGGGACCGGATCCGCTCCTTACCCCGTTGGGCGAGTCACAGGCCAAGTCCGCTAACCAAGGCTGGAAGGAGCAGGTCAAAGATGGCGTGCCCCTCCCGCAGACGTTCTACTCCTCTCCCATGCGCCGGAGCGCCAGTACGCTGGAGATAACCTGGCGCGACATCGCCCTCGACAAGGGTGTGCGCCCCGTCGTGAGTTTCGAGAATAACGTGGCGAACTGACCAGTAGATAAAAGAGATGTGGCGTGAGACGATCGGCTTGCATACCTGCGACGAGCGGAGTAACAAGAGCCTGATCGCGAAGACATATCGTGAGTGTGCCTCGCTCGAGACCGGCAGTTGGAGGGCAGCTTCATGAAACTGACACCACAGCCGGATTCGACTTCGAGCCCTCGTTCACGGAGCACGACCCGCTCTGGGACCCAGAGTTTGAGGAGACGCAAACCCAGCTTGCTGTGCGTGCGCGCCTGGCGTTGAACGAAATCTTCGCGACCGACCCCTCCACCTTCGTGTCCATAACGGCGCACTCGGGCG
Organism: Trichosporon asahii var. asahii CBS 2479; assembly: GCF_000293215.1. Taxonomy (NCBI): domain Eukaryota; kingdom Fungi; phylum Basidiomycota; class Tremellomycetes; order Trichosporonales; family Trichosporonaceae; genus Trichosporon; species Trichosporon asahii. The sequence continues at coordinate 59,073 of NW_014040921.1, forward strand.
TCATCAACGCCTTCTTCCTCGCGATCGGACACAGGAAGTTCCAGGTACAGACGGGTGGCTTTGTCCCCGTTGTCGTGAGTTTCAGCTACATGTGTGTCGCGGTCAGCTGACAGTTCAGATCAAGGCCGTGTCCCACCCCACAGCAACGTTCTCATCCATTACCCGCGGCCAGTCTGCGACAGCGCCTGCGTGCACGGAAGACCCTACTGCGAAGGTTATGGCGCCCGCCAGTGTGACGGTGCCGCCGACATGGAACGCGCAGGCCACGCCAACGTCGACGAGCCATTAGAAGGAGAAGGTTATTACTTAGGTTGTTATTGTAGATCTCAGACAGTTTGAATGGCCCAGTGTCCTCAGTTTCGTCCTCTTTCGGCCGTCCGAGCAGCTTTCGCGATGCAGTCTTCCCTGGCACTTTCATGACAAACAGCCCAACCTCTTCCAGACGTATATGCATGCATAAGGCGATCTGTGGTCAGCATGCATGCGAGAGTGGGTGAAATGACTTTTTGCACGACTCCGGTTGGCTGAGAGCGGCTCGACGTGCCACGCCCTGAAGTTCCGAATTCTCCGTCTCCTTGCTCACCGTAGCCAGTGTACCCACCGTGTGCTCGGCGCTGGGCCGGCTCGACGCTGCTGAGGCTACCCAACTCGCCTACCAGCAGCTCAATAACACGACACCCACTCTAGACAAAATGCTCCGCGCCGTGGTCCGACCCGCCTCCCTCGTCCCCCGCGCTGCCCTCACGCGCGCCGCCTCGTCCTCGGTCCCGAAGGTCCAGTTCGACCCCTCCGACAAGGCGCCGAAGGAGGCCGCGCCCGGCCAGTCGCCCAACGTCCCCTCGACCTGGTCGCAGAACCAGCAGCCCAAGGACGCCGCCTTCAACAACCCCCGCTTCGAGCAGGTTTACGTTCCCACTCAGCCCGACTCGCTCTCCGCCATGGGCCTCGTTAACGAGCAGCCTATCGTTAAGGTTCAGGGACGACGGGCGGTCTGCAACGGCGGTAAGTCGACATTGAAGGAAGACAGAAACAGATCTCGGGCTCGGCACGAACGCGACGATGGAGACGCAAGGAGAGGACTAAAACGAGAAGGAGGCTCGGCTGGGAGGAGAGCGCGAGTGCGCTCGTTTCCAGGCATGTCCGGAGGATGGGGGAGACGGCGATCGCATCCACCTTCAGTCCTCCGGAGTTGATCTCTCAGAGGTCTAACCGCCTGTCCCTCGGCCTCTCGGGGATGTGGAATCATCAGTAGGCCGGGGGCCGTAGAGGCTCCTTCCTCTGAAGGTGCTAGGCAATGCGTCAGCCAGGTTCCTCCTCGTTCAGCCGTCCCATTCAATCTGTCTTCCTGGCAGCTGATTCTTGAGAGTGCTTCTAAGCTAACTTGCAGGCGGCGGTCCCCTCGGCCACCCCAAGATCTACATCAACCTCGACAAGCCCGGAGCCCGGGTGTGCGGATACTGGTGAGCTATTGAGCGTTGTCCGAGCTAACATGCAGCGGTGCCCGGTACGAGCAGGAGCACGCCCACCACTAAATATATATGCATTCATGGACCGATAGCAACAAGTCGCGACGATCCCTCGGACTCAACATACTTCTGACACAAGTTCTGACTGCGCAGCGGATCGGTCAAGTCGTTCCATCGCGATCCATCGCATGCTTCCTTACAATTACAGCTCGGCTTCTCCACTACAACTGGCGGACGCAATTTAGAAGACCACAGCCTCGGAGACATAGGTCGAGCGGCCGTCCTTGAGCAGCGCGCACGTCGCCAGGATTGCGGCGCCAGCGTACATCGCAAAGCGGCAGGCGTGGAGCGTCTCCCAGCGTCCGATGAGCGTGTCTGCTTTCTTCTCAAGCTCGGGGGTGACCTCGCCCTCGAGGCGCTTCTCGTCGTCGAGCGCGAACAGCTCCTTGTTCGTGGGCATGATGAAGCCGAAAGTGAAGGGGACGATCAGAGCGCCGACAATGCCAGAGGCGAGGGAGAGCTTGCGCACGCACTTGTTCGGGTGCGTCGCCACCACGACTGCATCACAGAGGACAGCCGCTGCTGTGCCGCCGAGTGCCATTTTCTGAGTGTCAGCTACAGCTTCGTCAACTCAGCTTGCTATTGCTACAGTGTGTGCAGTCAGTCCAACCAGACATACCTTGGCAGCATTGTAGAAGCCGCGCCAGATCTTGACCTTATCCGCAGACGAGATGCGGACGCTGGGCGCGAGCGTGCCGCGCAGTAGCGGGATGACGCCGCCCTGACTCAGGCCGACTTGGGTGTAGAGCACATACGAGGTCGCGCTGGCTGCACCGACGAGCGCATATGTTGCGGTGCTGAGAGAGCGGTACTCCTCCGATGAGAAGCCAACGGCGGACATGGTGTTACAGGCGTTCGGATGTGCTGATGGATTTCAGAAGGTGATGGTGTGACGATCAGATGAAGCGGTGGCGTTGAAGAGCCTCCAAGGGGATGACCTGCTGTGTAGTGGTAAGGTGCGCAGGTGTGTTATCAGTGGTGGGCTCCGTCCCGCCATCGAGGCAAGCTTTATATGGGCGTGCCGGAGACCTTGTGAATGCCCGGATTCAGATGAGAGCGGCAAGGCGCAGAGGCGTGAGGTTGATGCCGATGGCATGACGAAGCGGACGTCAGAAGACCCGAGGAGTCCGAGAGTCGCCGATTGAGTTGTGTGTGCCGGACGGAGTACGTCTCCAGGCACTGTTCCGTGTCTGGCTCACCCGCCGAGAGGTATGCAGCAGGCAGATCGCTCTCAGATCTCACCACTGATACGAGCAAGTGGATAACGCCCATCACAACAGGCAGTCGGCAGCCAGCCCAGACCTTTGTAGATTGCGTCATACAGTGAGCGACATGTTGGTGGGGGTCACGTGTGCGACTGTATCAACCGCGTGGCTTGGCTCATGCCAGGAAAGTGCAAGGCATGCAGGGAAGGCGGGGTCACTGGAGCGCAAGGAACAAGCAGGCTCGGTCTCAAAAAGTTCCAGTCCATCCAGCTTGCGGATCGCGGCACCAGTCACCAACGAGCAGTCCCATCGAGGCCATCGATGCGACTACCGCGTCATACCTATACCTCCTCGCACACTCTACACCACACCTCGTCTTCCTTCCCTCCTCCTTCTCACATTACCACCACCACCTCACCCACGAGGACGTGGTGCACCAACTCGACCCCTCTGACGATACCGCCCCGGCTACCCCTGTCGGGTCTGCCCCTGCGTGCAACATCCGTCGGCGCGCGGACCGTGTCCACGCTACCAAAGTCGAGCGTATCTAGCAGCCGCCAAATCACAAGTCCGCACCGGCTCCCTGCCCTGCCCTCTTCTGGCAGCTTGAACCGTTTGTTGACAGGCCGCCCAGGCCCTAGCTACAGCAAGATCAGCTGCACCGCGCTCACCACCGGCTTCAGTTTGCTTGGCCTTGCTCGCCTGACTCTTGCCCCTCGCGCCCGAGCGCCGCTCGGTTACGGACACATCACCAGATTCATGCCCAGCAGCAACGCGACTGCAAACTATCATTCCCAGTCCCAGTCCCAGTCCCAGTCCCGCCCCCGCTCCCCTCCCCCTCCTCCGTCCTCGCGCTCGCTCGCCAGCCGCCTCGACCCCGCACCTACGGCGTCGGGTCACTTCGCTTCATCCTCGCGCGCATTTAGATCAGCGGCCTCGGCGATTCGCCCTTCCAGCTCCTCTGGTCCCTCTGGAAGCTACCGTTCCCATTACGACGATCGCTCCGTGTCTTCCTCGGCGGCTCAGTCCCAACCCCGCAAGCGAACCCACGCCGAGCCCGCATCTCACGGCAGTGACGCTCACGAACACCAGCACAAGAAGATGAGGCGCCATCCCAGAAGACCCGCTAAGAACGGGCGTGGCGGAGGAGGGAAACCGCCCCCTCCGCCCTTACAACAACTCGAGCCGCCCCTGTTGAACCGCGAGGAGATCTTGCGCCGGTTCCCCGTCACACTGAAACAGCAGTGGGAGGAGAACCCCAAGGCGCCCCTCGCAAACTACCTCGGTGGAGGCAGCGGCGGAGCCCAGAACCTCGGAGAAGGCGGCAAGGGCTTTGTCGTGACCGAAGGTTCTGTTAACGGTCAGAAAGTGTTCCGGTGAGCTGCGAAGCAGCTATGCCAAAGCTAACGACAGATGCTCCGTGGCTGCGAACGAAGAATATGGCATCGTCGGTGTCGGAGACAGCCCCAATAAGAAGGAGGCGGAGAAGCTCGCGGCTCTCAGTGCCGTGCTGCAGCTGCAGGCCAATGGACTAGTGAGGTTGCGGATGGATTGTTTTGGCTGACCTCAGCTCGACCGGAAAGGCGGCGCGGCAAAGGCACAGGCTGGCGGCAGTGGAGCGTCAGCTGCCGTCGCGAATGCCCCTGGCGGTGGAGAGACGGCCACTTTATCCGACGGCTCAGAGCTCACGTACGACCGCGCACGCAACTTCATGGAGTGGTACTGCAACAAGTTCAAGTTTGGCAAGCCCGACGTCGAGTACATGAGCGCCGTGCAGCGCATTCCGGGACGGAAGAAGGGCGGCCCCACGACGTGGGAGGCCGTCATGAGCGTTTCTGGCCGGCACATTGGCCAGGGTAGTGGACAGAACAAGAAGGGAGCTCTCATCCGCTGCTATCTCGACGTCACGAAGTACCTCGAGAGCTGCGACCCAGGGCTCTGGGCCGAGTTCGTCGAGTACGCCAAGCGGGATCCGTTGAACCTCGGAATGGCCCCGCACCTCGTGTTCAGCATGAGCGATGCTCTCTGTGACGAGGTCCAGGGCTTGTGCGGCGACATCCGGCACTCATTACTCTACTACAACGCTCCGCCGCCTGACGCTGCTGCGCACGTTCAGCAGACCATGCCAGCGTGGAGCGCTGGACGGCGGTTCCACGCCTCGGCGTCCGAGCTGCAGGCCAAGAGCATGGCGCTCCAGGACCGCCTGGCCGACTACGAGACGGACCCGAAGCTCGAGAAGATGCGCGACACGCGTGCCGCGCTCCCCGTCCACACCAAGGCGACCGATATTTTGGCCCGCATCGAAGTTAACGACGTAACGATCGTGATGGCCGCTACTGGATCGGGTAAGACGACACAGGTGCCCCAGCTCATTCTCGATGACTGGATCAACCGCGGCGACGGTGCCAAGTGCAACATTGTGTGCACGCAGCCGCGTCGTCTCGCTGCCATGTCCGTCGCTGAGCGTGTCGCCGACGAGCGTGGACAGCCCCTCGGACGTGAGGTCGGTTACCAGGTCCGTTTCGACGTCAAGGTGCCCCAACCAAATGGAAGTATCACGTTCTGCACGACGGGTATCTTCCTGAAGCGCATGCAGAGCGCACTCGGGTCTAACGCGAACCCGGAGAGCGTCGCTGCGATGGACCAGGTCACGCACGTCGTCGTCGACGAGGTGCACGAGCGTGACGTCGACACGGATTTGCTGCTTGTCGTGCTGAAGCGTCTCCTTGCGGACCGCAAGGCGCGCCGCAAGCCGATCAAGATTGTGCTCATGTCCGCCACCATCGACCCGACGCTGTTCCAGCGCTACTTTGCCGACGAGCGCGGCCTCGCCCCCGTCGCCGAGGTGCCCGGACGTACCTTCCCTGTCGAGCGCCACTATCTCGACGAGTTCCTAGGCCAGCTCCAGAACATTCCCCGCAACCAGGGCGGATGGGTGTTTGACGACAAGAAAACGATCGAGTACCTCGACAAGGAGCTGTCGCGTGACCCGGCCAACTTTGTCAAGACGTCGGGTATCACGAGCAACGAGCTCGAGATCCCGTACCCGCTCATGGCGCTTACGATTGCGCACGTCCTGCGCCAGTCCGACGACGGCCACGTCCTCGTCTTCCTTCCCGGATGGGACGAGATCAAGAAGGTCGCCGATATTCTGCTCGACAACTCGGGCAAGTACCCTCTACTCGGGCTCAACTTCAACGATGCGTCCCAGTTCTCCGTGCACTACTTGCACTCCACGATCCCGGCCGCCGAGCAGCGCGAGGTGTTCAAGCCGCCACCGCCCGGCGTCCGCCGTATCATTCTCGCAACCAACATTGCCGAGACCAGTGTCACGATTCCCGATGTCGTGTACGTTGTTGACTCGGCGCGCGTCAAGGAGAAGCGGTATGACCCGGACCGCCACATGAGCTCGCTCGTGTCCGCTTGGGTCGGCAGCAGTAACCTTGGCCAGCGTGCGGGTCGTGCCGGTCGTCACCGTGAAGGAGAGTACTTTGGTCTGCTCTCGCGCCGACGTCTCGAGTCACTTGACCCGCACCAGCTCGTTGAGATGAAGCGCTCCGACCTGTCCAACGTTGTCATGCACGTCAAGGCGCTCAACCTCGGCGAGGTCGAGGACGTGCTTGCGCAGACGATCGAGCCGCCCGAGCCGCCGCGTGTCATGGCCGCTATGGACACGCTGCGCATGCTCGGCGCCCTCGACGGAGACCAGAACCTGACGTCGCTCGGTCGTGTGCTGCTGCAGCTCCCCGTCGATGCTGCGATCGGCAAGTTGTGTCTGTTTGGTTCCTTCTTCCGCTGTCTCGACAGCGCCCTGACCCTCGCGGCGGTTCTGACGAACCGCGACCCATTCATCGCCCCGTTGCTCGTCAAGCAGGAAGCGGACGCCGTCAAGGACAGCTGGAGCCCAGTTGCTTTCCGTTCCGACCCCTTCGCCGTCGTGGCCGCCTTCAACCAGTGGTCACTCATGGACGACCGGGGCGAGTACGGTGCAGCCAACCGATTCGCGAGCGACAACTTCCTCTCGAAGCCAACGCTGCTGCAGATCAAGCAGGTCAAGGGGTCGCTGTTGCAGAGCCTGGAGCAGGCTGGTATCATCAGCGTCAGCGCAGGCGGGCACGTCCCACGTATCGGACGACGGACGGAAGTTCCCCCCCAGCTCAGGCAGCACGACCACTCGCTTCCGCTGCTGGCTGCGCTTATTGCGATGGCGTCCGCGCCCAACTTTGCGATCCGAACAAGCGAGAAGGCATGCCGCACGTCGCAGGACAAGATGGTGTGGATCCACTCCAGCAGTGTCAACTCGCGCCGGCGCGAAGTCGGCGGACCCGAGGAGCCGAGTGCGTCGTTCAACCCCGCCGAGAAGCGGCTGTACGCCTTTGGCGAGAAGACGCGCAACGTTCCGCCAGGCGGCAACCCGAACAATGCGCTCACGCAGATCCGCAGCGTGACCCGCCTCGATCCGCTGACGTATATGCTCTTTGGCGCCTACGAGCTCCAAGTCGCCTCGCGCGGTCTCGAGGCCGACGGCTGGCTGCCTATCACGGGCAACCTGCACGCGCTCGACGACCTGCAGCGCCTCAAGACGCTCTTCGACACGTGCATGCTGCGCGTCTTCGAGGGTGTCGGCAAGGCGCTGACCAAAGGAAGGGACGAGCGTTTCAACGCGCGCAACGCGGTTGACGTGCGCAACGGTTCGTCTCGCATTCGGGACCGGGAAGATCTCGACGAGGAGAACGAGAACGAGTCCGACGACGAGGATTCAGACATTGACGGACCGAACCGCAACGCCTCGTCGCAGATCAAGTTCCAGGCCGAGCTCGCGCGCAGGAATGCGCGCAAGGTCGAGCCGCTGAGTCAGGACGAGATCCGCGAACTCGGCATGCTCACGACCGACATTGTGCGTATCCTTGACGCGTACGCCGCCGAGCGCGAGGGCGGAAGTACGTACAACTCGAGGCCCAATTCGCGCCCCGTCACCCCAGGCATGGGGCGGGGTGGCCCTATGGGCGGACACATGGGTGGGGCCATGGGATCTCATGCGTCCATGGGTGGGATGTCTGGACCCGGATCGGGCGCCATGACGCCCAGCGGACTCAGGCCCACGACACCGAGCAATCCGAACGTGTACAGGCCGCCGCAGGCTAGGCGGTGGTAGGCCTACTGCCCCGAGGCGTTTGAGCCGTAGGCTCAGACGCCGAGCGAGGACGGCGGAGATTGCGAGAGGAGAAACGACCGGAGGGGCCACGACGGCAGGGAAAGTGTCACGAGGTCAGGAGATAGGAGTAACAGGCGAAGAGAGAGCAGGAAAGTAGGAGCGTAGGAGTTTAAAAGCGCGAAGGCGAAGAAACCATCGCCTCTCGTCGGACGCACGCAGCAATTAGAACTAGACCCACACCCATAAACTGTGTATGCATCTGACACTTGTGTATTACACTGTTGTATCCTCTGGCAGAGCTCATACTTCGTTACCAAGTAGGAATCGCTCGATGGAGACGAGTGGCGGTAGATCCAGCCTTACCAAGACTCACTCACTCCACTCGGTATTAACAACCCTGTACGCAGCGCTCACTCGCTCCGCTCGCTCGCTGAAGCTTGACCGAATTGTATAATGCATACTCGCCGGAATACGAATACAGAGAAAAAGAAGGTAAAGAAGGGGAGAGGAAAGGGGGGGAAATGGAAAGAGGAAAGAGGAAAGGGGGGGTATCGCGTATAACTTTACTAGCTTAGCCTATTTCGCCAATGTGGTACTATGGTTGCTCGGGTGGTGGGGGGTGGGTGGTGATAAGGGATGTCGAGGTGGGTGAAGGGGTAAGAGGAGGGGAGGGAGTCCTTCTCATTTTCGTTTGCTTCAGAGCAAGACGCTAGTCGTTCAAGATCCAAAGATCCAATGGGGCCCAAGGTGAGGACAAGAGAAGAATAGGAAAGAGAGAAGGAAGGCGTCGCCTGATTGATGATAGGAAGAAAAAATAAGAGAGAGAAATGACAAAGAAGGAAGATATGTAGAGTCAATGCCGACTCTTACCGGCCGTGCGCCTGCGACATCTGCGACATCTGGTGCGACTGCTGGCTCATCCCGTGGCCCTGCTGGGACATCTGGTGCGACTGCTGCGACATTTGCGGATGTCCCTGGGCGTGTCCCTGCGAGTGCTGCTCGCTCGGCGTCCAGGCGCGCTCGCGCGAGCGGTCGCGCTCCATCTGGAACGACCGCCGGTCCGCCTCGGGCAGGCCGGGGGAGCTCGGCGCGCTGCCCCGCGAGCTCTGGCGGGAGCCGTTGCGCTCTGCGCCCTGGAAGGGGCCGCCGCGGAACTGCGGCGCCGGCATCGGCATCGACATGGCCGGCTGCTGCTGCTGGCCCCCTGGTGGGCCGAAGGGCTGCCCCTGCGCCGCGTTCCCGTTAAGAACGGGCGGCAGACCAGAGCTGCCCGGCGTTCCTGGGCCGGGCGGGGGAGCGACAGCGCCCCAGCTTGTCGGGCGCGAGTTGTTGTTGCTCTGCGGAGCGCGGAGGCTGCCCGACGCACTGCCTTCAGTTGGGTGCGGCGGGGGCAGCGACGACAGGCGCAGGTCGGCGGGACGGTTCGGCTGGTTCTGGTTCGAATCGGCACGGGCCATGTGCGGGCCACCGCCGGGCGGAGGCGGCTGGCGCTGGTGCTGGCCGGACTGGTTGCCCTGCGGGTAGCGGCGCTGCAGGTAGTTCTGCAGATGCTTGTGCATTTCCTTCGGCGGTAGGTAGTCGCTGTAGTTGGCAAAGATCTGCGCGACCTTGTCGTGTCGGACGAACATGAGCTCGAGAGGGACGTGGTAAATGTCGTCCTGGTTCTCCAGCAGCTGCTGCACCGCGTTGATGGCGACCATGCTGTCTTCACGGGCAGGGTTGCCGCTCTTAGCGTACAAGATGCTTGGTGTGATGACGGTGGCGAGATTGGCAATGTCCATGCGCGATCCAGTCTCCTCGTCGCGGTACGAGAACGAGGCAACCCAGCGGAGGAAGACGAAAAGAACCTCAAGGGTGTCACGGTTAGCTCGAGGAAGCAGAAGCACGAGCAGGTGCAGGCATCGCTTTCGGTCCTCCGGATTCGGCAGAGTGGCGGCCGCACAGAACAGCTTGTGCAGCCTGAACGTCAGGAGCGGTTCCGGCATCTCTCGGAGGAAGCGCTTCAGCAGCGCAGCAAGCTGGACGGGGTTCTCCTCGGACAACGTAACAATGGACGAGTCTTTGTCGAGCTGGTCGGAAATATCCTGCAGGCGACGAATGTTGCCGTTCTTTCGGAAGATTCCCTCGACCGCCATGTCCTGCTGACGCATCGTCGACACAATGTCCTCGATGAATTCTGGCACACGAAGCGTCGTCGTCGGGTTGGAACCCTGCTGCGAGTCGGATCCGGTACGGTGGACAAGCACTTCAATCGGAACTCCGAAAATTCCCTTCTTCTTTTGATCCTTCTTGCCATTGTTCTTGAAAATCTTGTTCCACCACTGATTCTTACGCGTGTCCAGCAGCTCAAGAATGTCATCGACGTCGATTAAGTGTCCGAGACCAGTCTTGGTCAGATTGATGAGCGCAAAGTGTCGGACAATGCTGGCGTCGAGCGGCGTCAACTGAGAAAACAGAGGAACACTGTTCAAAGCCGATCGAGGCTGGTTCTGCTGGTTCGCGAGCAGCGTCGGAATATCGCTGAGAGTAATTGCGTCGTCTTCCTTGCCATGGGCCTGAGGCACAGCCAGCATCATGTTGCTGAGCTCAGTGTTCTGAGACTCTTGCGTGGGTGGCTCGTCCTTGACAATCCTAATCTGAGTGTTGTTGCGTGCAAACGCAGGCCGGAGGACATCAACGCCACTCTCAGTACTGCCGCCCTCCTCAATCGTTGGGGGTGGCACTGATCCAGACGGTGACCGCGCAGGCACAACTTGGCCGTTCTCGTCCGCCATTTTGCCTGCTGGGCTTTCCACCACAGTTGAGCGCTGCGGCAGTCGGGCAGTGGAGGACAACTTGCGATCCAGCGTCACCGACTTGACACGCTTGACATCGGTGCTCGCATCGCTGCGCGTCAAAGCTGAGAATCCGTCAGCGTGGGGTCCTGAAGTGGGTGACTTACCGCTGGGAATCTTGTGGTGCTCGCGGAAATGGAGGTACAGACGGCGCAGGGCAACGTGGAGGAGGAATGCGAATTGCTCCAGACGAGACACAGACTGGAAGCCAGTCTCGGCGGTGGCGGTGCGATGAGTCACACACCAAATGATGTCGGTGGGTCCGTACTGAGTCTTGGGGGGCTCGAAGCAGAAGTCGTCGACTCTGGGTGGCAACCTTCGGGCAGGAGCCTTCACCATGTAGTCGTGCGTACCTTCGGATCCAAGTTCAGCCGTTCGGTCCGAAGCACTCTCCTGGTCGTGGTGGATGCCCGCCTTGTCGTGACACTTTCCACACTCGACACACATCGAGTGCCAGCGATTGAACATGCCGAGACGCACACAATCGTCCTCGATGGCGCCGTTACAAGTGATGCAGCCATCGTTCGGCACAAAGGTATCGTTTTGCGGTCCCCGGATGGTTGTCTCACCGGTGACCTCCGACGCCAGACTTCGGTAACCGTACGCAATCTCCTTCGTGCTGGGGATGAAGCCTTCAGGGTGTCTGCTCAGCAGGTCATAGCTGCGCTTCGCCATCTCCTCCGCCGTTTCGTTCCCATTCCATTCATCGCTTGGCGGCGTGGGGTTGGGGTGATCACCACGCTTTCGGAGCGACGGCTCGGCATTGTCAAGCGACAACAGGTGTAGACGAGCCAGAGCGTTGGTCATGGCCTTGGGATTGTTCTGTTCTCTATCGAGCTTGATGGCACCGGTCAAAGCAATGCGGATGAGGATCTTGAGGTAGTGAGCGAGTTGCGTCACCTGCGTCAACAACTCCTGCATGTTGGGGATCGTGTTGGCGTGCGGGGAGATCTGAGACAGCATCGAGAAGAAGTTGACGAGCTTGCGGCAAAGCTGCTTCGCCTCCCTCGCATGAGACATTCCTGCGCATGTCAGTATTGCAACACCGGCCATGTGTAATAGGAAACTTACCTTTGACGCCAGCAAGCGCGAACTGGGCCTCCAGGTCGTCGATAACCGCAAACAGCGTCTCAACGTGCAAGATGAACTTCTCCGCCAGTAGGATCACGTCGAGGAGTTTACGTTCGTTGACAACTCGGAGCATGTCACCGATGCAGGCTGCTGAGCTCTCCTCAAAGCCGGAGAGCACGAGCCAGATTTGGGACACCTTGAGCTCCATCGCAATCTGGCGCTCCTTGAGGTCTTTCGCGGACATCTCAGCATCCCAACCTGGACTGGCGTTCGCAGACAACGAGGATTGAGGAGACATGCCGGGCATTGCCCCAGGCATGGAGCTCATCTCTAGCAGTGACAGGCTCGACGACGCGGGAGTTGCGGAAGCGGGTGTCGTGAAGTTGCGCGAGGCGAGACGGACGTTCCAGAACTTGTGGATCATGTAGCACTCGGGGTGCCAGCACTCGTCTCGGCCATTGCGGTTGATCTCCACGAACTGCTTTAAGATAGCAGTCTCACATCCGACGCACTTATTGGCGAAGCTGATTGAGTAGTGATAATGACAGTCTGCACACGTTAGCTCTGTCCTGCCCATCACAAGGCTCGTGAACTGTACTCACAAACTTTACCGTCATGCTCATAATAAGAATCGCTGGCGCCAAAGACCGTGTCACACACTGAGCAAGTAAAGTGCTCGACGTGGAACTTCTCACCGCAGGCGGTAATATACGACGACCTCAGCGCTTGGTCACACTTCGCACAGATCAGATCGAGACGAGCAAAGTAGTCTCTCTCGCACAACGGATATTGTCTGCCCTCGTTGTCCTCGACAGGGAAGAACTTCTGGGCAACAACCTTGTCGCAGTCCTGATGGCGTCAGTAAACCTACAACGCGGAAAACTCACTCGGCAGCGGAAGCAGTCCAGGTGGTAGACTTGCTGTAAAGCACGCACGAACTGTCCTCGAACGGCAAGGCCGCACTTGGCACAGTACGTGACGGATCCAGATCGGCGGGCAGTTGGTTGCTGCGTGGGCTGGTAGTTCTGTACAGCCCCCTGCCCAGCAGATCCGGGCGGTGCATGCGATGAAGTTGTCGACGTGGGAGTCTCGCTCCTGCGTGGAGTGATGCCACCATCACTGCCTCCGCTACCAGTAGTAAGGGCAGCGGCGTTGGTGAACGATGACACTCTTGGCGGAGGGACCGCGAAGTTGGTCTGTGCTCCGGCTCCTGCTCCAGTCGCAGGCATGTGCGCATATGGCGGAATCGATGCGGCTGGCCGGGGCGATGTGACCGGCGAGCTCCTCGATGAGCCTGGTCCGTCAGGGCCTAACCGCGGGTCTGGCGAAGAAGTCGAGCGAGGTGGTGGTTGCATGAACGGGGGTCCGTGTTGGGCGTTCTGCGATAAGGGGCTGGCACTGGAAGGCGCACTTCGTGGGCTGGACATGTCATTGACCCCGTCTATTGACGGCGGTCGTGCGATGCGAGGAAGTTGAGTGTGAGATGATGGCCGCGCCATGCCCCCCGGAGGACCCGGTTGAGTCGGATGAGCCTGGACTGATCCGGGGACGGTTGGAAGGGCTGGTAGAGACGATGTTGCAAACTGTGGACTTTGATTGAAGGCTTCTCGTGGGGTCATCCACGGGAGGGTGCCGGATGAGGACACCGACGCTGGCGACTGGGCGAGCTCTCTGTCACGCAGCTGCTGGGTGGAAGACGAGTGGTTGGTGCCCGTGGAGTGCATGGAATGAACAGAGGTGTTGGATGGCCGTCGCTCAAACACCTGGTGTGTACCAGCCTCGAGCGATGAGCGAGTCCCTGCGGGCCCGAGATCCAGCGCTCCTGTTTGTTTAGCGATGCCCGCGACGCCTGATCCAGTCCCCCTCGCCGTCGCGTCACGGGTGTTGAACCTGGACGTTGTCATACGTCAAGGCGGCGGGGGAGGGTGAAGGTTGAAGGGAGTGACTCGCTGGCAGCAGGTTGCAAAGCTGGAGCCAGGCGAGGCGGAGGTGCCTTCGAGTGAAGACGAGAGAGGGCAATGCCGGATGAGAGCGATGTGGGCAGGGTCGAACCGATATCAGAGCGGATCTGGGAGGGGGCAGTGCGATCTGGTAGTCGAGGAAGTTGCGTGGAGACTCGTAAACGTTGCGTTGTGTTGACGAGCAAGCTGACTGCTGCTTCTGGGCGTACGAAACGTTAGGACAGGGGGAAGAGGGGGATGGGCGAATGGTGGAGTCTCAAGCTGGGGAGCGACCGTGTGCTGGGCAACTGATGCACGGATCTCTTTTGAGGATAGCGCTTGGTGGAGAGAGGGCGCGACGGTCGGGCGCTATGGTGGGAGTGAGAGGAGAGGAATGGACACAATGGGGGTATGCTGAGTGCGAGTGAATGGAGGGGTTGCGGCGTGTGTCGATGCAGTGGTGTGTCAGGCGAGAGTGTTGTTTGGGGGATGAAGTATGCAAGAGGATGGGATGGATGGTTTATGGGTAAATGGATGTGGTCGAGTGAGTGAGTGAGTGAGGGAGGGAGTGAGTGTGTGTGTGTGCGTGCGGTGCGGGCTGGAGGTGTCGGAGGAAGCTAGTTCGGTGTGTGGTACAGGGGGTGGGTACGTGTGGTGGTTGCCTGGTTGTCTGCGGTGGTACAGGCGTACGGGCTGGCAGAGTGAGGGTGAGCGAGGGTACGAGGGTCGGGGTGAGGGTGAGGGTGTCAAGAGTGCGCGGGTGGTCAGGTGTCAGGTGAGAGCATGGGAGAGGGGCTGCACGTCGAGCGAGGGACTCAGGACAGACACAGGAGACGGAGCCGGCCCGACCAGCCAGCCAGCCAGTGTAACGGGCTTGTTGGGCTCGCAGACTCGCTCGGTTGGCCGCCAGCACTTCCACATCGCAATCTTCCTTGCTGTCATGCATGCATGTTTACCTTTTCTCACCCACAATGCACTAAATCCCTATACCTGTTACACTCATCACAGCGTTTATCAGCCGAGGGCCGCTCCTTGCATGCAACAAGCTGCGCCTGGGCTGTGGAAGGGAATGAGAGGGACGAGGACCCAGGGAACGCAGCGAGGAAAACCCGACGGCTGAGGCAGGACCTTACAGGACAGAGCACGGAGGTTTGAAAAGACCAGCGACAACGATAGGGAGATCGGGGAAGCAGCTTGTCCATGGTCACAGCCCGCAGATCCAGTCAGCCGAGCGCAGCGCATGCGCCGAGGTTGAGTAATGCATGTGAAGAACTAGCGACAACGGCGACCACGGCATGGCTCGCATGGCTCGTATGGACTCCGCTCGGCACGGCAGCACAACCCATCGCACCACTGCTCTCCGTCCCTTGCACCCTTTCCGCTGCCCGCTGGCCGTGTGCCGTGCGGCCGTTTGACCGTCTGACTGTCTGGCCGGGAGCTTGTTCGTCGTGCGCTGTGCACTCGTTCACTCTCTCACTACTCAGGCAGGGCTGTCCAGGGTCCGGCTTCGAGGCAGTCAGGTCCAGGTCCTCCAGGGATGCTGAACTGCCGTTTAGCACAAAGGCTATCCCATCCGGTACGCCGTAATAAGGCCAGGCCTAATCAACGTGATTTGGCAGTGGATTACTGCTACTGGCAAAAAGCATGTCCCAGGTGTCCGACACCCGGAACCATGGCGCGTACTCGACAGGCTCTGTCCATTTGATGTCTGACCCCCCCTCGCCCTGGACACTCCCTGTCCGGCTGCCCTGTAGCCCTGTTGTTGTTCTCAGCTCTCAACCCCCGTCCACCCTGGTCCATGCTTCCTGGGTCCTTAGCTCATGCTCAAAACACTTGCCCCATTCTCATGTATCGTTTGGCATCCAGCCTTGTCCAGCCTGGTTTGGACTGCGGCCATCGCCTTCAACCTGCCTCACATTGAAAACACTGTGCATCTTCTCACACTTTTAGACTGGCACTGCATGAAAAGTTTCTCCCACCGATAAAGCAGGCATCTAGCTTCATGACATATAATACTTATCTGCGCTCCACACTACTGCATCAATGTTAGACTATTGTTCGCTGCACGCCGCTGGGACTCGAAGGATCCTGGACGTCTGGACCTCTGCGTGGCTGACCTCGACTTCTCTTCCTTTGTTCAGAACGAGATCTTGCCAGCTGCCAGACTCAGACTGAGGACGGGATCAAATGGCTTGGTGGAGGCAAGACAAGGCGTCCACGTGGCTGACCTTATCATGTTCTGGGTCGCTACGAGTCACGTGAGCGACCTCGACTCAATCTCTGTGCCATGCCCAAAGTTGGAAGGTCGGCGCTGACAGTGAGCGCTCATCAGCTCTCGCCACCGTTCTGGTCTTGCTTAAACACACCTTCCCCCTTCCTCCTTCTTTCCCTCGACCCTCCAAAGACCTCGACCCCCAGAGGCTGTTCAATCTCCGAGGGTTGCATGCTTTTTGCTCGCACAGTCCGCCCCCTTTCGATTTCATCCCAGCACCTCCATCGCACAACTCCTTTCACTCTCCGTTCCTTCGCTCCAGCCGGCAACATGTCCCGCAGAGAATCCAAGCCCACCGTCCCCACCACCGCCGCCGCCAAGTGGCCCTCTCCCGAGGACTGGCCCGCCGCCAAGGTCCGCTCCACCTTCATCGACTACTTTGTCAACCAGCCCGGATTTGAGCACACCTTCTGGCCCTCGTCTGGCTCGATCCCGTTCGACGATGACACGCTCCTCTTCGCCAACGCTGTAAGTCAAAAATCATAAGCAGTGTGGATGTGTCGGATCTGGCCGATGATCGGCCGGCACAAGTCTCGACTCGTTTACGCTTATCAAGAGTGACGCTGACCTCTTTCGCAGGGTATGAACCAGTACAAGCCGCTCTTCCTTGGAACTGCCGACCCCAAGTCGGACCTCGCCAAGCTCTCGCGTGCTGTCAACTCGCAGAAGTGTATCCGTGCCGGAGGAAAGCACAATGATCTCGACGACGTCGGCAAGGACTCATACCACCACACCTTCTTCGAGATGCTTGGAAACTGGTCGTTCGGCGACTACTTCAAGCTCGGCGCCCTGACCATGGCCTGGGACCTCCTCACCCGTGTCTACGGTCTCCCCAAGGACCGCCTCTACGTCACCTACTTCGAGGGTGATGCCGCCCAGGGCCTTGAGCCCGACCTCGAGGCCAAGAAGATCTGGCAGGACCTCGGTGTTCCCGAGAGCCACATTCTCCCCGGAAACGCCAAGGACAACTTCTGGGAGATGGGTGCCACCGGACCTTGTGGACCTTGCTCGGAGATCCACTTCGACCGCATCGGTGGACGTGAGGCTGCTCACCTCGTCAATATGGACGACCCCGACGTTCTCGAGATCTGGAACAATGTGTTCATCCAGTACAACCGCGAGAACGACGGCTCTCTCCGTCCCCTCCCCGCCACCCACATCGACACCGGTATGGGCTTTGAGCGTCTCGTTTCCGTCCTCCACAACGTCAGCTCCAACTACGACACTGACGTCTTCACCCCGATCTTCAAGCGCATCCAGGAGCTTACTGGTGCCCGCCCCTACGAGGGCAAGCTCGGCGCCGACGACAAGGACGGCATCGACACTGCCTACCGTGTGATTGCCGACCACATCCGTACCCTCACGATCGCCATCTCGGACGGCGGTGTCCCCGACAAGGACGGCCGTGGCTACGTTCTCCGTCGTATCCTCCGTCGTGGTGTCCGTTACGCCAACTCCAAGTTTGGTGCCGAGATGGGTACCTTCTTCTCGTCGCTCGTCGACACCACCGTCGAGACCCTCAAGGAGATCTTCCCCGAGGTCACGAAGAAGATCCCCGAGCTCAAGGAGATTCTCGATGAGGAGGAGCAGTCGTTCGCCCGCACCCTGAAGCGCGGAGAGATTCTCTTCAACAAGTACGCCGAGGCCGCCGCTGCTGGTGACAAGACCCTTGCTGGTCGCGACACCTGGCGCCTGTACGACACCTACGGTTTCCCCGTCGACCTTACCCAGATCATGGCCGAGGAGCGTGGCCTCAAGATTGACGAGGAGGCCTTCGAGAAGGCCCGTCTCGAGTCGCTCGAGGCCTCCAAGGCTGGTGGCAAGAAGGGTGCCGCTGGCGGTGTCAAGTTTGACGTCCACGACCTCGGTGCGCTCGAGGCCAACGACGCCGTCCCCAAGACTGACGACGACTTCAAGTACAAGAAGGGTGACATTTCGGCTGCCATCAAGGCCATCTACCACCAGTCCAAGTTCTACGAGTCGACCAAGGACGTTCCCGAGGGCGAGCCGTTCGGTATCCTGCTCGACAAGACCAACTTCTACGCCGAGTCTGGTGGTCAGGAGTACGACACTGGTGTCATTGCCATTGACGGCCAGGCCGAGTTCAAGGTCGAGGACGTCCAGGTCTACAATGGTTACGTTCTCCACGTCGGTCGCCTCGAGGAGGGTGAGCTCAAGCTCAACGACGAGGTCATCTGCACGATTGACGAGCTCCGCCGCTGGCCCATCCGCAACAACCACACTGGTACCCACATCCTGAACTTTGCTCTCCGTGACGTTCTCGGTGACGGCATTGACCAGAAGGGTTCGCTTGTTGCCCCCACCAAGCTCCGCTTCGACTTCAGCCACAACAAGGCCATCTCGCCCGCTGACCTGAAGAAGATTGAGGACCTCTGCAACGCCGAGATCAAGAAGGCGCTCGCGGTGTACTCGAAGGAGCTTCCCCTCGCCACGGCCCAGAAGATCCCCGGTCTCCGCGCCGTCTTTGGTGAGCGCTACCCCGACCCGGTCCGTGTCGTCTCGATCGGTTTCCCGCTCGAGGACATTGAGAAGAACATCGAGGACCCGAAGTGGGCCACGACGTCGATCGAGTTCTGCGGCGGCACCCACGTTGCCAAGACGGACGACATCAAGGACTTTGTCATTGTCGAGGAGTCGTCGATTGCCAAGGGTATCCGCCGCATGGTCGCCGTGACGGGCCACGAGGCGGCGGACGTGCAGCGCAAGAGCGCCGAGTTTGGCCGCAAGCTCGACCGCATCGCCAACATGGAGCCGAAGGAGCGCGAGGCGGCGCTGAAGCCGATCCCGCAGGAGCTTGGCCAGTCTGGCATTTCGGTCCTGAACAAGCTCGCGCACCAGGAGCGCTACAACAAGCTCACTGCCGAGCTCGCCGCCGCCGCCAAGGCGCAGACCGCCGCGGCGCAGAAGGTCGTCACGGACGACATCAAGCAGTACTTTGCCGAGCACCCGAACGAGAACGTCTACGTCGCCTCCTTCCCCTCGGCGCAGGGCAACAGCAAGATCCTCTCTGCGGCCCAGACCGCGGCCAAGGCCGCCAAGAAGGCTGTGTACGCCTTCTCCGTCGACGAGGCGGGCGGCAAGGTCGCCCACCTCAACTTCCTCCCCAAGGACGAGGTGTCCAAGGCGTTCAACGCCAAGACCTGGCTCCAGGACGTGTCCAAGATCATTGGCGGAAAGGGCGGCGGCAAGGATGAGGCCGCCACCGGTGTCGGCATGAATGTCGACAAGCTCGATGCCGCCATGGACGAGGCCAAGAAGGCCTACCTTGCTTCCAAGCAGTGAGCGTCGAGACGCCGAGCCGCAGGCGAAGCGCGAGGCGCGAGACATTCACCGAGATGAGAGAAAAGTAGATTCGTTAGCATATTTGAATGCAGGGATTTGTCGGACCACGAGTATTTAGCACGAGGGCATGATCAATATATACTTTGTCTACGGCGTCTACTGCACACACAGGGATTACGATGGAGTTGATGATGAGGATTTGTCCGGAGAGAGAAATGAGGAAATGAGAAAACAGAGAAACTTCTACATGATAACTAACTGTCCACTCCGCGCTACGCGCCCATATGCCACTGGTCGTACGAGATGGAGCTCGGGGGGAGGACAGACTCTGGCTGAATCTGGTGGTTCCCAATGATGCCGTCTCCAATCATGACATAGGAGCCTTTACTCGGCACGCCGTCGACGACGATGAAGAGGAGCGCTGGTCCCGGGGCGAGAATGGCGGGATTGGGGGGCATCTGCGCGACGTGCAGCGTCGCGTCTCCGTCTGGGCTCGTCGTGAAGCTGGTCGCGAGCTCGACATGGCGCTGGCCCATGTTCATCGCATGTGTGCTAAACCCGGTGCGGATGATGACGGCGCGCGTCGCGTTGATGTTGAGTGTCTTGCCCCCGAGATCGGCCTTGCTCAGCGACACATTGAAGTATGGGCCGCCATAGGTGATCTGCTCGGGGAGGTTCTTGGGCTCGGGCCGCGCCTTGTCCATGTAGTCTGGGTAGAAGATCTCCATCCGCATCTCCGTGCCGTACTTGTACGTCGGGTGCGGGTCGTTGGGGAAGTTGTTCGGGTCCACGTAGTCGGCATTCGGGTTCGAGCCTGCCACCGCCACACTGCCGTCGGGCAGCAGCGTCGCCGTCGAGTGGTACATGCGCGGAATCGGCGAGGCGCCCGCCTCCTGGAATCGCGCGCCGGCAGGGGCACGCGGGTCAAAGTAGTACGCCGTCTGCTGCGGGTCGTCGGCGTACGCCTGGCCCACCGTCCAGTCCGACCCATTGCCGTAGCCCGCCGTTCCGCGCCCGGCGCCGTTCAGGAAGAGGAACCGGCCGTCGGGCAGGTTGACAAACTGGCCCATGGACCGGCCGCCCGGGAGGTTGTCGTCGTCGACCCAGTTCACGTCCACGTCGGGAGAAATCTTGACGCAGCTCTGCGACGTCGCCCAGTTCACGATCGGCTCGGGGTTCTGCGCCGTCCACGTCTGCGCCGAGCCGTCCTTGTCCGTCCCGCCGCAGAAGAGGATCGTCAGCGTCCAGTTGTTCGCCGGCGTCTGCGGGAACGTCACTGTTCCGGCCGACGCGGGGTAGACACGGACGCCGCCGTGGATGTTGCCGATCGGCATCTCGATGCCGCGCTTGTAGTCGAAGATCTCGGCCTCGAGGCCGACCTGGATGAAGACGCTGCCGGACGGAAGCAGCCAGATGAGCGGGTACAGGTTGAGCGGGAGCGTGCGGTCGAGAATCCGCAGCTCGATCAGCTCCTGGTCCACACAGAACCAGTTGGCGTTCTGCGGCGTATGCTTGGGGAAGTATTCGATCGTCGGGTTGTCCTGGTTCCGGTCGTTGACGTAGCCGCCGTCGATGCACCCGGCCATGATCATCGCACTCCCGTCCTCGAGCGTCTCAAGCGTCGGGTACCACCGCTCAAACTTCATGTAGTTGCGCGCATTGTCGTACCACGTACACTCGCCCGCGTTGTCGCAGTCGAGCACACGCACAGCCTTGCCGCCGTCGACGTTGCCGTACACGTTGTCGCCGTCCACGCGAGCAGCCGAGCCGAGCGGGCCGGCGTCCTGGCCGCCCTCCCTCACGGCCTTGTTGCCGCCGGCGTTGAGCCACGTTCCGTTGCCGAGGACAGTGCCGCCGGCGCAGAACGTGTTGGTGCGCACGTCGAGCGGCACCGACTCAAACGTGTCCAGGTCGATCACACTCGCCCATGCCGGGTGGTTCTTGCCGGGCGCCATCGTCGGGTTGCGCTCCGTCTTGTCGAGCACGTAGAGCTTGTTGGCCGGGCCGAGGAACAGCATCATGGCGCTGGCGAGGGTGTCCGCGACGACCTTGAACGAGCCCGCGGCCTGCTGCGCCGACACTTGTCCCGCGAGGGCGAGCAGGAGCGCACTGCCGACCATGCTGCTTGGCGTCTTCATGGTTGATCAGTCGAGTGTCGAGTGTGAGGGTTGTTGTTAGAGTCGGGGCGAAAGGCACGCCGACCTTGACTGATAAGGTGCCCGAAAGCAAGAACCGAGTCGGCCGGTCCCGGAGCAAGGTTTGTGCAACAGGAGTATGCAGTCTAGAGGACGCAAGGTCTTGGGCGAGTCTTGTCTCTTTTGTTGTACGTCCTGTGTGCGTTGCCGAATAACGCCCGTGCAGTAGTCGTGGGCCAGGCGCGGGACGTGTGAGCCGTGTGGGGCTGTTTGCTAGCCAGATGCTGTGCTTTGGCTTTGGCTGGCGGGAGGGGGGTCGGGGGGGGATCTGGGTCGGTGCGGTGCGGCTTTGAGATTTTCGATCGGCTGGCACAGCTGGCGTTCGGAGGTTTGTTAAGCTTCTTGGGTCTTGTCTTCTGATTTGCACCGCTCTGATGCGTGTGATGCGATGGTCGTGAGGTATGGAGGTCGTGCTTATGCCGTAGTTGATGAATGCAGGTATGAGTAAATGATACAGACAGAGAGTGTGTGTGTGTGTGTAAAGCAAGGCCGGAGAGTCAAGAAAGGAATGCAAGACAGGGCGCGAAAGCGATGCAGTGTTGTGCTGCGGGGGTGTGCGGGGTACGTGGTGGCCAACCAGTGAGTGCTTCTTCCTGCAGTCGGCCGCTGCAGTGCGCTGCGCTAGTTGGCGCCTCTTGTGCCCTCTTGTGCCCTCTTGTGCCCTCTGTGCCTCCAGTTGTGCCCGGTGGTGCCCGGCTTGTGCCGAGTGCCTTGTTTACAATGGTTCACGCAAAGGAGAGCGCGGCGCAGGCGGCGAGCAGTGGGTCAGTGCGACATTCTTTTGACAACGCGTTTGCTCGGGCCACCCCAGATTCCAGCCTGCCCAGCCTGGACCTGGGTCCCGAATTAACGTTCTGCAATTTTTTTAGAACACGGGCGGTGCTGGCACTGCTAGCATGCTGGCACTTGTGGCCAGGCAAGACTAGCTCGGCCGATGCATGCAGAAGCGCAATGTCGTGCATAGGAAAGATCCCAAGTGCACGCTAAGCACGGGTCTGAATAGCACAGACGCCAGAGTCTGAATTGTGTATTTGGATTTAAACGATACTCCGTGCTCCGAAACCGGCACACTAAACGCGTCCCCTCCTGCCGTTATTCGGGCGCGGATCAACAGTTCAACCAGCCATCACGCGTCTCCTCTGGTTTACTCCCGCTCCTCTCGAGTCACGTGAGTGCGTGGTTTTCGCGTGGCAATCCTCCGACAATTCGCCGCAGCGGGAGCAAAAAGTGTACGTGTTCTTAAAGTGGGGGTAGGGTATAAGACCGAGGCTTCTGCGTCCATGACGTCAAGGCGTGTCAGGAAGTGTCAGGAGCACGTTCCGGTGCCTGGTCTAGCCCGTCAAGATCTTCCATCAGCACGAGCGTACGAGCAAGCAGTCGTGATCGGCCCCTACGTCCCTACGCCCCCCTATGCTCCCTTCTTTGGGCCCTTGCTTTTGCTGCTTTCCGCGCTTGAGAGTCCCTTGCTGAAAGACGAGACTTGTACGCAAGACTGTGACCGCCCCATGCGCTCACTTGGGTTAGCCCATTGCCCAGTCAGGTCCGTCATAAACAAGAGGCTCGAACGATGAACTCTTTTTTCACCTCACCTCTGAGCCTCTGACGCGCTCCCGTGCCAAGCGTCGAGATCGCCGTGAGCGGGCAGCTGGGAGCGCACGAGCGGAGAAGAGCGCCTGCACGAAAAGCGTAAGGATGCAAGGGGTGTAATATGACGTCTTTTGCCGCCCGCCGGCCGCCAGCCTGGGCGTGGGTCCATATGGTCTGATTCCCGCAACCCCCAGCCCGCGACCGCAGGGCCGCAGACCGCAGACCTTTCCGCGGAGCAAAGTCTTTTTCTGCGGGTCTGCGGGTCCTCGAGCCATGGGACGAGCATATAAAGCCCGAGTCGCCGCTCGTCTTGTTGTTTTTTGCCCCTCGACACAGCACCACTAACTCTACACTCTTGCACCACCAACAAGGAGAGTTTTGTCGACACCATGAACGAGCGCTTCATCCGTATCTCGTACACGATCATTTTCGGCATCACGCTGATCATCTCGATCATCACGCTCGGTATCTCCGCCTCGCTTGTTAGCAAGTACAACAAGGACGGATACCCGCCCGAGCACACCGGTGCTTACCGTGACCGTATCCGCCTCCTCCTCGTCGCCTCGGTTTGGACGACGTTCTTCGCTCGTGAGTATTCCACGGACACGGCCGCCATATGGCGTCAGCGGCGTTTTGGTTGCGGCGGGACCGACGGAGATGGGCGCATCCGGGGCATGGGAGACGATGGATGCGTGTGCCCCGTTGCTATGGAGGTCGGGCTGCGACGACTGTGCGCGCCTTGCGCAGACGTGCAAGAGAAGGCTGGACGCAGCTGGGCTTCGGCGGTAGGTGGCGAGAGTGGAGTCCTCCGCCGAGTTGCCGAGGCACGCCGTTTGACCCCTCTCTCTCCCCTGCCTGCCGCTTGCGGTTCAACTCTTGGCCTGCTGGATATCGCCATGCCACTGTTCGCGAGTTCGGATGCTAGTCTCTATGCTCCTCCCTCTCTCCTGGGTGTGGCGTCCTCAACTTCTGTCGCGCGACGTTCCCCTCTCTATTCCACACTTGCCCGTCAAATGCTAACGCCGCAGTCATCTTCCAGGTCGGCTTCCAGCTCTTCGGCCACAGCACGATCTGGGGCATTCTCCCGCACCTGGTCTGGGTCATCATCGGCTTCATCTTGTACATGATTGGTTCGGCGTCTCTCACCGCTCTGACCGACAAGATCAACTGCGGCGATGTCTCGGACCTCTTCGAGCGCTGCAACATGGTCAAGGCCTCTGTTGTCACCGGCTGGATCACGACCATCATGCTCTTCATCGCGCTCCTGTACCTCATCGTGATCGCGTTCAAGGCCCGCGGATGGGGCGGCGTCCACAAGCAGAACCTCTACGTTGACGCATAGGAGCGTCGCTCGCCTTCTCAGGAAGGGCCTCAGGAGGGGCCTCAGGAGGGGCCTCAGAATGGGGGAGGAGGGGACGCGTCAGTTGAGCTGAGAGAGACAGCACAGTGAGCCAGTTGCGCTGAGAGAGACAGCACAGCAACTACTTTAGCTGGACGGCGCTGAACGGAAGCGTTCAGACGCCGTGCCGGGTTCTATAATCGCCACCTTCCAATGCATGGCTGTTGTTACATCTTATCTTATCACGACCGAGGACGCCACCGAGCGCCCCGTGCGTGCGCGAGCGCGCCGGCTGACGTCCACGCATGCCTCCGTGCTGACGATACAACCGTGCCGTGCTTGACGACAAGCGATGTCTCGGTGACCTCGGTGAGACGTCCCTCGGTGCCGTGTGCCTCGCACCGATGACATATACACACATTCGCTCACATTTAACACTTGTTATCTACTGGTCTATGTATTCGTTGCAGTCGTTACTGTTCGAGAGGGTTGGGGCTGTCGTCGCGATGTCGTGCGCACTCGTTGCCGTCGTACAGTTACAAGGGTTTATGTGACATGGAGGGCATCTGGTACGCCCTCACGCCGCGTTCAGGGACGAGGTCGTCGCCTCGCGCAGGCGAACGCGCGACCCGAAGATGCGCGAACCAAAGCCGAGCGACTCGACTTCGTGCATCGCCGAACTGAGGTTTGCATGGAACCGGTGCGGCCCAAGGAGCTCGGGAATGCCGACAATGTGGAACAGATCCAGCTGGGCCGGTCGCAGGTGGGCAAAGTAGATGCCTACGCCGCGCTGTTCATAGGCACGCACGAGCTCGTTCAGGATCTGAAGCGCACTGGCGTCGATCTCCTCGACCTGCGAGGGTCAGTTTAGACAAGCGGCCGCAAACTTACATCACCCATGTGAAGAATGATCGCCTTTGCGTTGTCGCGGCGCGGAACGTCGGAGGGGTGGCTCTTCTGCGGGCCGTAGAGCTCGAGCTGGAGGTTAGCATGAAAAGCGTAGTGCAACCTACTCGACGAAGTCGTTCCTTCAGTTGACCCGTGTTGGCGAACGAGAGACTCTCGCGAATCCTGACGACGAGCTGCACTCAGTATGTGATCGACCGTTTTCAGACTTACCACGCCGGGGATCTCCTCCTGCGCCTCCTCGTCCTCGTCGATAGGCACCCACTCATCACTGTGAGGGTTGCGACCGATGATCTTGATGCGAGGCTGGGTGCTGCGCTGAATGACAAGAATGAGCGAGAAGATAACGGAGATGACAAGGCCCATCTGTTGTCAACTTCCTCTGTTGTCAAGAAGCAACTCACCTCAATGGAGAAGCACAGGGTGATAACGAACGTGCCGACCATCTGTAAGAAGTCGGTCCAAGCTCGGGTTTGATAGTAGAAGATGATTTCGTGAGGTGCCTCGGTGAGGACTGGCGTCAGCTTATTACTCGATCACCAACTCACTGGAATACACAACAGTTGTGATGATGGCTGAGAGAACACATTTGGGCAAGAAGAACAGCCACGGCACGATGAAGAAGACGGCAAGAACAAGAATAATGGCAGTGATAATGCTCGCCATCTGAGTGCGGGCGCCAGTCTGACCGTTGAGGCGAGAGCCTGATTGTCAGCTGACAACACTGTACGTGACTTACGAGTGACCGACCCGAAAATGGGCAAAGTACCGGGCACCGTGATGAGGGACGCAACGAGGTTGGTAGCTCCGAGCGCCACGAGTTCACGGTTGGGGCTGACGGGGTAACCGTACTTGGCAGCATTCTCTCGCGCGGCAACCATGGAGTCGACGACACCCACGACAGCCATTACGAAGGCAGTGGGGAACTGTCGTTAGTTGACAAGATGACTGCTCCACAACTCACAGTCGCGGTGAAGTACTTGACGGTGCTCTTGGTGAGAGGCGAGCCGAAGGGAAGCCCAGCGTCCGTCTTGACACGGCCTAGGATGTCAACGCCATGCTTGTCCCATCGGAAGATGCTGTTCAGCACTGCATGTCAGCACAAACTTCCGGTATAACTCACCAGTCGTGCTGACGACGACGACCAGGATCTCCGGGACGAAGCGTAACCACTTGCCGCCCGGGCGCTTCGTAGCAACGCCCTTGCCAATCTTGGAGAGGATGAGGAAGGCAAGGCAGGACAGAGACAAGGTCATCGTGTACGGGTTGAACAGCTTGATGTGCTGGATCGTGAATATCAACTTCGGGATCGGGAGCTCTGGCACGTCATAGCCTTCGTCGACGAGATGGTTGAGACCTAGGAGAGGAAGAAGCTGTTCGATAAGAATGATCTGCGGTGTTAGACTGCGCACGTTCAGACGGATTATCCGTCATGACTCACCACACCGATGGCAGTGATGAAACCGCGCAGAAGGGCTCTGCTGAGCACCACGTCCAGGAACCCGAGCCTGAGCAGGCCGAGGATAGAGGTAAGAACACCAACAGTGAACGTCGTCATGACAGCAATGGCGATGCCTTCGGCAGCAGGGTCCTCGGGAACGCTGTGCGGGTCACCGTAGACGAAGTTATCGATCATCTGACCCATCATAAGTGACAGCGATGCTTCAGGTCCCATCGACATTTGGCTGAGGTTAGTTGCTGCTTCAAGCTAGGGTCCTACCGGCAGGTTCCAAGAGCACCATAGACGAAGGCCGGGATCGCGCTTGCCCACAGACCTGCCACAGGGGTGAGGTGAGCCAGAGCAGACGCATACGACATGGTCTGTGTGGGTTAGTCACGGCTCGGACCTCGTCTGTCGTCCACGGCTTCGTTACCTACCTGCGGGATCATAAGACAAGCCACAGACACGCCCGCAACAAGGTCTCCAGAGAACCTAAGACGTCGTCAGCCGAATTCAGAAGCGATGTGCAGCTGCGTCGAGAGGTGCGACGCCGTTCGTGACTTCTTACGCAGCTTCTCCGGTGATCACCACGAACGTGGTAGACCACCGTGCAGCAGGCGGAGACTCACAGCGACCACGAGTACTGGGGCAGCCATTCAGTGACGGGGACGTAGTACTTGGAGCGCTGGCGGACCTTCTTGGCCACCCTGGCGCCTATCTTCTTGCGCTTCTTGCCCGAACCTGTTGTTAGCTCTAGCTAGACAATGGCGTAAACAAACGTACCGTTCTGCGGCTCATCGCTTGGTTTCGGAGCGTCCTCGTCGTCGGACAGGGCGCCGTAGGTTGCCGGAGGGGGCTCGATGAGACGGGAGGACTCGGTGATGCGGACGGAGGGAACAGGAGTGGAGGACGATGCGCCACCGAGCGAGGAAGACATGCCGGCGAGGTCGAGCCTGCTGGAGGCTGGGGTTGCGTTCCGCGAGCTATCTGGCGATGTTGTGAATGTCGGCATCGTGGGCGGAGTCAGCTTGGTCCATGCAGTAATAAATGAGGGGGAAGTGGAGTCAGATGAAAGGAAGGACGGTATGGGTGTGATTGTCGGGTGTATGCAGAGGTGAATTGGGAACGTTGGAATGCGATGGTGGTGATCTTTTGTGTGGGTGAGATGAGACGCCGCCGCACGCTCGCTGCTAACGCTGAATGCTGTATGCTGTGTTGCTGCTGTTGAAGTGGTCTAAATATTCCACTGACAGGCCCGGAAGTGACGTCTGAGCGCCAGGGACGCACGCCAAGCAGTGCCCACCCACCAGCCATGTCGCCGCCGATTAGCCCAGGCCCTCTCAGGTATCAGCCCCCATCGCCGCAGCCCGGAGCCAGGCGTCAACACAAGTGGAGTGTTAAGCCGCCGGTGGAGGCCGTCCACTCGTATCTGCCTGAATTGTCCGCAACTTGTTCCAGCTGTCTGACCGTGTTCATAGCAACATTGCTTCTCCGCATACGTACATCGCATTCCAGTCTGCATCTACCCACTCATCGCTGCTCGATCCTGCACATGTGCAGTCCACATGTGTTGACAGGTCTGTGTGCTGTGTTCCTGGTGGAGCATCGGACGAGATTTCTGCGCAAGCAGGGCCGTGTCCCTTGATCGTCGCGTAGCCGTGTCACAGTCGCGTCAGCGCAGTCGACAACTGGGTGGCAAATACCACGTGCTTATCAACTCGTCCATGGTCGCCCAGTATTCTACCTTCTTGCCACCAACCAGCAAGGCGTCTTTTCTCCAATCTCAGACACGATTACAGGACAGCAACATAGTCCAGCGTCTACGAGCCAGCGGTAGCGGTGGTTGAAGCACGGTGATGTGCTTCACACCGAGCTGGATGGGCTCACAGAGGACAGAATGCCAGACCTCTTCTTCCTTCGCCTCTTCCATCATCAACGCAAGCCAACACGACCCGCGGAGACAGACAGACACGATATCAGCAGTAACCGAAAACGGAATACTGAGCATATTGCGCTGTCGAGAGACACAATCAGGTGGCAGCCTCCACCGACTTCCATCCCTCCTCCGGCTTACCTACGGTGGCCCAGTCTACTAAGCTTTACGCACAGTGGAGAGGTACAGGCTCGGAGCCGAGAACTCAATCGGGGGAATGCCAAAATTGCCTGCCAAGTCGACCATGGAGCATGACTACCAGCGCAATCTGGCTGCCGGTTTCTGCCATGGTTCAGTCAGCCCGCTCTCTGCTTCCGCCTAACTGACCGCTTTGATCGCTGATGAATGCACGCAGTGACACTCGTGCTTTGTGCATACCGTAACAAGTCGCCCGACTTCAGGATACGGACGGTGGGATAACCGGCCCGGGGACACCGATTTGTGGAACGGGATCCATGTCCAGCGGCCACACCGCAGACAGGACATGCACGCACCATTGTGCGATAAACATAGCCGTCTTCACGCCATGCAACACATGGGAGCAAGCAGCTTTACATGCATGGCTGGTAAACGATTGGTTTCACCGGCAACATGAATGATACGCAACGCTGCTTGAGGGCGATGCGAAGGGAAGCGAGATAGGAGCCGATATCAGGTCACGAGTTTGAGGCACGACTTACAATGGATGTGCGACTTGCGATGGGCTGCCTCAACAGCATCACCTCTCGCCAAGCTAGGGCTCGAACTCTACTAGAGGGCCTGGTGGGTTCTACCTATGGACTGCTAAGCCTGCAGAAGGCTCGTAACGTGCGCGTGCATAAGAACGAGCTCCCTCATAACATTTGGAGGTTGCCCGCACTCCACAAACCTCATTCACCTTCACTTGTCACTTCTTCCGTCACCATGCTCTACCCGCTGCTACTCCTACCGGTAGTGGGAGCCGTCGAACGTCTCGTCTGGGGTGGCGCGACGCCTCTCAAGCAATGCGAAGAGTCGACGATAACATGGACGGGCGGCACCCCGCCGTACAGCTTGCAGATCCGCGTTGTCGACCCAGACGACTACCTATCGATGCTTAAAGCGGGAGAGACGGATCGCTGGATTGCCGAGAACATCACCGAGTCGTCCTACGTCTGGCGCGTCGACTACGCCGCCGGTAACGGCATCATCTTCGGCGTCGAGGACAGCTCGAATCCAAAACGCATCACAGGCTCGTATGCCGGCGCCC
Source organism: Trichosporon asahii var. asahii CBS 2479 (assembly GCF_000293215.1). Lineage (NCBI taxonomy): Eukaryota > Fungi > Basidiomycota > Tremellomycetes > Trichosporonales > Trichosporonaceae > Trichosporon > Trichosporon asahii. The sequence goes on from NW_014040921.1 coordinate 89,008, forward strand.
TCGCAATAGATTCCGGGACCAGCGACTGCGAGCTGGTACCGGTCCCCTCGTCATCATCCTCTTCCGCCGCGTTTCAGTCGACCACCTCCAGCAAATCCCCCTCACAGGCCTCTCCGGTGAAGACCGTCGCCAAAAGCAGTCTCGCGCAGCCGACAATTGTTGGGCAGCTGGTCTCTAGTAAAGGAGGCTCGACAAACGTCGGCGCCATCGTCGGCGGCGTTGTGGGCGGGGTGCTCGGTCTCGCCCTGATCATAGGCGTCGTGGTGGGGATCTGGCTCTGCACGCGGCGGCGACAGCGCGTCAAAGAGGAGAAAGAGGACTTCGTCATTGACGACACGGCAGCCGCGATGGAGCCCATGGAAGCCATGGAGACTGCCGTGCACCCGATCACACCGTATCGGGGCGAGAGCAAATCGAGCTACGGCACTGGTCCGGGCACACCGACGTTGGTGCCGCTCCTGCCTTCAGACGCGCAGCCGCCCACGGCTTACGCTCTGTCGCCTCACTCGCTGCAGACCCAGCAGGTGCATGCACCATTCGCTATGCCGGGACCGTACTCCCCAGCATCTCCGCGCATACCGCCGAGCGAATATGCCAGCGAGTACGCCGTAGACGCCGGCCCGGTAAGGGAACAGCACCCGCCGAGGTACGACCCGAGGTGGTCACAGCGCCCAGGAAAGCCATAGAGAAGGTGCGGGACGAAGCGTTGAGGACATTGATAGGAGACTTCAGAGCCTATTCGTGCAAACGCAGTCTTGGGGGAGGGTTCCGCGACGCCATATTCAGACTCGTTTGTAGGGAGAACCGAAAGCGCCGTTGAGGTGTTGGTGGGGAGGCTTCAGTGATACAGAGCAGCGCCCAAGCACACAATTCCGAGCCTCCAAGGTCCAGAAGACACCACAGACAGAGGAACGGACCTCAAACCAGTGCCCCAGTGCAACTAGGGTCGAGGCCGTGCGGACATGCTTCCTCGTTCCTGCCTTCGGCACTTCCTTGCTGGCTGAGATCTTTATAGCACCTGACGCTCGCCATAGATCATCGCTAGCACTCTACCACCATGTCAACAACCGGAGACCTCACATGGACGGGGCCCACTTCGGTTCGCCAGTGCGAACGGACGCTTCTCACTTGGAGCGGGGGAGCGGGGCCGTTCCGTCTCCGAGTGACCTCTGGTAGCGGCACCTCTCGACAGCTGGGACCGTCAAGTGGTATCTCAGGGCGCTCCTACTCCTGGCTCGTCGACTACCCTGCTGGTACTCGGCTGACGATCTCCGTTGTGCCATCCCTGGCGCGATACTATCCTACCGTGTCTGTATCTGTCCTGTCAGGCAGTGATGACTGTACCCTCTACGGAGCCGTTCGGCCAGCCACCATCCGCAGCTCCACCACTCGCACATCAGCCACACCAGCCATTACGAGGATCACAATCACTCCTCCCAGGACAATCGCCACTTCGACCGTCTTCGCTACAGCGTTCACTGGTACATCATCTGACGAGGAAAGCACCACAGAAGAAGAGACGCTACAGACTTCCACCACCCGCGACAGCTTATCACTATCGTCATCGGAATACGAACGCTTGAAACAGTCCGACTTCACTTCCAGCGATCGAACGGCCTCTATCTCGGGCTCTCATCAACCCAGTGGGAGCAGCACAGGCGGCTCTGATGGCGGCACAACCGGTACTCCCGGAGACAACGTTGGCGGTGGTGGTGGAGGTGGGGGAAGCGCTGGAGGTTCCTCGCGCGATATCGGCGCAATCGTTGGCGGCGTCGTGGGCGGCATTCTTGGCTTGGCCCTGATCGGCGCTCTCCTCTATGCGTGGCTACATGCTCGCCGCCGGCGTCGGAACGAGCCGACCAATGTCCTCGACCTCGAGGCAGAGACCACAGAAGCGATGATGGAGCCGGAATCCTACCCCGTCACGCCCTACACGCCGACCGTTACGGCGAGCAGCGACCACACGGGGATCCCAGAGGAATCACCGCTCCTGGTAACGAAGGAGGCGCCGGCGCCACCGGACCAAACGGACGAGTACGCCATCGATGCAGGCCCTGTCAGAGAGCAGAGACCACCACAGTACGATCCTAACTGGTCCCGCGAGCAACCCAAGTCTTTCTGAAGCCTAGGGGGTGCAGGTGAATGCTCTGAGGTCGAGTCGATAGCGGCCCGTGTGCGGATGCCCGTGTGCACGACCGACTCAGCGAACCCTCACGGCAAATTGACAGCAGATAGGTAGCAGTTTCCGAAATGCATAGTTCTCTCTGCAGGAGGGGCCTCGCTCGGAACCCATGAGGAACCGCCTGAGCAGCCCTGAGCAAGCCCAACGGTCTTCAGAATTCCTCACCGCCGTCGGGTGGCTGAGGTCCATGCGTGGTCTTGGCTTTGCCACCGGCTCAAAACAAACAACCGTGGGCGCTAGCACTGAACAGATCTCTGCTGATGGGGGCAGAGAACGACGGCGGCGGCGACTGATGGTTCCTACCAGTGGGCCGATGCGCTTGAGCTCACATGACTGATGCCTTCAAGAGTTGATGATGAGGGGTGTTGCGATGGTCTGTTTTTCGACAGTCAACAATCCATACTCGAACGACGGCCTCCGACTCAACGACACTCACTTATGATCTTGGCACGAATCCTGCTGGGGGTGTTGCCCCTCGCCGTCGCCCAGGACATCGTCACGCTCAATACCCCGTCATCTCTGGCTCAGTGTCAGCTGCAGAGAATCTCATGGGAGGGCGGTGTTGGGCCATACGAGCTGGTCGCGTATGTAGAGGGCTCGACCTATGAGATCGGCACCGCCCCGGCGACGGCAACCGCGATGAGCTGGCAGGTCAATCTCGCGGCAGGCACAGCCGTGTCGCTGCGAATCTTGAATGCAAGAGGGATGATTCTGGATCAAACGCCGCTCATTACAGTCGCTAGAGGGACAGACACCTGCAAGTTGGTGAACGGACCACAGTCGAGCTCGACGTCCGTCAGCTCCTCGACTTCTGCGTCCTCCACGTCCTCATCGACGTCGGTCACTGACCCGCCCATCACTTCCTCGTCCACCTCTTCTGTGGAACCCACCTCGTCGCCATCCAGCTCTGCGTCACCGTCTCCAACATCATCCCTGACATCGAGCGAGCCTCCCGTCTCGGAAACTTCGACGACGGGACCAAGCTCCGACATCCCCTCGTCAAGCGACAGCGGCAGTGCCACAGAATCCCCGTCCTCGACAGACCCACCGCGCACCGATGCCCAAGGACGGACAATCACAGTCTATCGCACAGGAAGCGTAGCGCCGACATCCTCAGGAGAGCCCAGGGGCCCGGGCGGCGGTGGCTCCTCGCAAAACCTCGGGGCAATCATCGGCGGTTCGGTGGGCGGCGGTCTTGGCCTGGCGCTCATCGTCGCCCTAGTCGTGTGGCGGTGCACGAAACGCAGGCGAGCGCGGGACGAGAAGTCTGCCTTTGTCATCGACACGATCGACCCCGAGACGGCCGAACCGGGCCCCGTGCAGCTCATCACGCCGTATCCGAACCCAAACCCGAACCCGGGCCCGGGGCTGTACAAGTCCTCAAGTGGCTCGGGCGCGTACGACACGACTACGTACGGCCCCTCGCGCTTCTCGCAAGAACACCTGTCCGACGACCAGTTTGCTGTCGATGCGGGACCGGCGTCGACTCAGTGGCCCCCGAGGTACGACCCGGACTGGTCACATGCGTCCAGGTAGACGCAGTCGAGGAGTTGTGCAAGCTGTGCCAACTGTGTCCCAGTTCTCGGTTCTTGGGGGTCTGTGTGTTTCGTTGGACATTGGCCGGGTGGGCTGCTTCTGACGGCCGAGGACGGGCCGGTCGAGGTGGGCAGTAGAGTCAGTAACATCTGCCCGATGCATCGTGATCACTGCACGTGCGCCTGATGGAATCCAAGACTGGCATCAATATGCTAGGCTCCGGCCCTGCCGCCGTACGAGCTTGCCTGCTGAATGTTTCGACCTCCCAGGGCGGTATGGTACCCGGGCACCCATCACTCCGTGCTTGGTAGGTGCCGCTAACACATTGGCGCCTCTCGTGACTTGGTCGGTCGCTGCTTCGAGGCGAGTGTTGAGGAGGAATGGGCGCGGCGTCGGCGACAGAGCTCAGCAATGACTCTTCCGTGGTCTCAATGACGTCGACGGTGTGCTGCATCGCGACCGAACATGTCATCGGCGTCTGTGCCGCCCCACGCTGGTCTTGTCTCGAAACCTCATAGAGCACCGAGTTGGCGGTGCATCGCCACTGTCGACCCGAGTCTCCGGTGTCCCTCGCCGTGGTAAGTTAGCACAGCGCTGGATGTCGGCGTAAACGCCCTTTCTGCCGTGAGCTTCGCTCGCAAGTGGTGAGAGAAGGTGTAATGTTGGCGTGACAAGTGCACCGAACACACCGAGAAACATGACCTCCGTCGGGTTCCACTGTCACCGCCTCGCTCGGAGTGCTAAAGGTGTCATTCCACGGCGGACGGCACCGACAAGCATAAACTATCTGCCGTGCCGAGGTGCTATGTCGCTAGAGTCGGTCTGGGACACAGCCTCTGGGATGCGCCAACTTCCCTGCGATTCAGTCATCAGTGCGGAAAGACGTTAAGCTTGAAGCTAGTGCGGGTTGTGACAAGCATGACATGCTCATGTGCTCAGCTGTACGTCAGGAATCAGCAAAGTTGAGTGGGGTCGTCCTACTTGTCCGTGTTCCATGCTGCGGTCATGAGCCAAAGCCAGAACGCAGCACATGTTCTCCAGAAGAGCATATGCATACGACGCTGTAGGGCCCTCACATCGGTTAGTTAATTGAAGGCGCCAAAGCAAAAGATTGAATGGTGACCCGCAGTCACGCGCTGGGAGTTCTCATTGCACCGTGTGCCCATGTCATGGCGTGCTTCCCATTAGACCAGGGAACCAAAGTGATAGTGCCTGTGAAAACAACTCGATAACGTCGATCGATCGGAGTGTCGGAGGGACTGCCGATTCAACATGCACCTCGTGCGCACCATTCGCTCAATGCGGACACTGACTGCAGTAGGGTGCATTACTACTTACCCACTGGGTTTGGGGTACGTCCTGCAGGTATCAATGCCCGTGGAGCTGCGGCGCACGTCCTTCCAGTCAATGTTCGGCGAAGCAAGGGCTTCCCACCACTAAGGCCAGCGCTAGTCGTTCAGTCGGCCATGCCGGTGCTTCCGGGCTGCGAGCGAGCTGCGGCGTCGACGCCGACAATCTGCAATCTGCAGTCTGGGAACCCTCGGACGACCCTATAAGATGGTCCGTCGAAGAAGAGGACATCCCCATCCCTCAAGAATGAAGTCCGCCCTCGCCTTCACCGTCCTGGCCACGCTCGCCGCGGCAGCTCCAGCGCCCGCGAAGCAGGCTGAGAGCCTGAACTTCCAGAAGCGCCTCGATGGGCCCGTCACCGTCCCCCTGAAGCACGCCAGTATGCGCGGCATCGGCGCGTTCGAGAAAAGCAAGCTCCACCTCGCTGCCAAGTACCCACAGTTCTTCGACAACGAAGCACTCGAGACACTGCAGAAGCGTGCTGGCGATCTGCAGTGAGTATCACTCTCCATCTGAAGCCCTCGGATTGCCTGGCCTCTGCCATTGCTCGCGCTGACACCAGGCTGCACGACGTTGAGCCCGACCAGCTGTGGGTTGCTCCTACCTCATTTGGCACTCCCCCGCAGGACCTGCCCCTCCTCGTCGACACTGGCTCCGCCGCACTGTGGGCTTTCAGCACCAAGTGCCAGGGTTGCGGGACTGGAGCGTTCGACGTGACCAAGTCGTCGACGTTTGTCAACACATCCGAGCCCGCCTCGTACGCGTACGGTTCGGGTGCGACCACCATCCAGGGCTGGCACGTCAAGGACACTGTGGGAATCAGCGGTGTGACGACGGAGAATGCCGAGTTTGCCGTCATCGACGCCGAGACGAACGCGAAGCTGGACAAGACGAGCGCCGGGCTCAGCGGTTGGTCCTGGCCCTTCACGGACGAGGACGGCAAGATTGCCAACCCCGTCCCCTACATCCAAGCGAAGAACAAGCAGTGGTCTGAGCCCGTGTTCGGCGTCTACCTGAACCGCAAGAACCCTCGTGCCGAGGCGCACGGCACGCAGTCCAAGGGCGACGGCGCGCTGACCGTCTCGGGCGTCGACCACCAGTACTTTGACGGCGAGCTCACATGGACGCCCCGCAGGGAGGACAAGAAGCGGGCCGAGTTTGCGTGGCTCATCGACTTCCCCCACTTCACCGCCAACGGGAAGCAGAGGGACCTGGACCCGAGCTCGCTCGCGATCCTCGACACGGGCACGACGCTCGTGTTCGGCCCGCCCGACGACGTGCGTGCCTTCTGGTCCAGCGTCCCCGGGGCCATCGACAACAACGACGGCACCTGGACCGTCGACTGTAACCGGACCGACATCAAGGCCTCGTTCAACCTCGCCGGCAAGGACTGGGAGTTTGACCCCACCGACCTCATCTTCGAGGACGAGCCGGGCAAGTGCTTCGGCGCCATCATCTACCAGATGAGCATGTGGCCTCTCGGTGCCAAGTGGCTCGTCGGCGGCACGTTCCTCAAGAACGTCTACACGGCCTTCCAATACGACCCGCCTCAGGTCGGCCTCGCCAAGCTCAAGGAAGGCCTGTAACCGCGCTCACCTCTTGTATCCCCTATCCGCAGACGCAACGGACGATCTAGTTAGAAAGACGATCAGTAATGAGTATCTGAAGTTATCTCCATGTATCCCGATATCCCCAGCATCGTTCCAGTCTGCTGTCAGTGTCCTCCAAGGTGATGGGCGAGAGTACAGAGCCGAAAGTCACCGTTCTAAGTCTCCGCCACGAGCGTCGAGGCGTGCCTTGCGTGCTGAAACGCACCCCTTGTTCCGTACCTTCGAATTCAGCACTGGAATCGCGGGGCTATGCGATAACAAATGCTCCTCGGGTTCCTCTGCCGTCATCCCATTGTACAGCACCGCGGTGCAGCAGGCAGGTACGCGCGAGCGGATGCGCTCGGTTGAGAGCACAGCCATGCATGCAGACGCCGGCACACCGATGTTGAATCGTTAAGAAGAGACCGAGGATACGGAAGCTCGAGCGATCGATTCCTGCAAGTCGAATCGTCGCGAGTAGTTTTGGGCATCCGGTCGTGTTGCGAGGCATGCTTAACCGGTTCGGCAAACCCCAGTCTCAGAAGGCTCACCCTGGTCAAACCGCAAGCTCACGTCGCCAGGCGGAGACACAGACCTGCCTCACTTGGCAATTCTCCGCGGCGCAGAGAAGCTTGGGTGCTCCCGTCCGAATCACTGTGGCTGTCTCCGACCCGAGCAAGCCGAGCAAGCGACCAAACATGAGCGAAAAGCCCCGTCCGCAGCGCAAGCTTTGGGGGGAGGACTACTCTGCGCTTTCGCTACAGGTCTCGGTTCTGTCCGTTCCCATGCACCGCCAGCGCACCAGGCTGGCTAGGCGAAAACCTGACTCCACAACAGTGTCAACACGACACATCCACCACAGGGGAGGGCGTCACAAAAGCTGACGTGTCCGAAAGACCCATCATCCACCGCCCGCACACCACCAAACAATGCACAAGACATCGCCACTCGCCACTCGGAAGTGCATGCATCTCCAAGCCACCACCACCGTAAATCTTCAGTCATCCGTCTGCGTAGTTCTGCAACACTTGTATTGTTATGGGTCATGCATCACTGCCAGCCAAAGAGGGGCAGGTGGCAACTAAAAAGAGAAGAGACAAAAAACGAAAGTTGTACAAAGGGATCCCAACACAAGTGAGAGTGTGGGCGTCGAAAGAGGTTGTTGCCGAGTAGCGATACGCTTAGGCGCCGAAACCGTAGAGGGTGCGGCCCTGGCGCTTGAGAGCGTAGACGACGTCGAGCGAGGTAACAGTCTTGCGCTTGGCGTGCTCAGTGTAGGTGACCGAGTCGCGGATGACGTTCTCGAGGAAGATCTTGAGGACACCGCGAGTCTCCTCGTAGATGAGACCAGAGATACGCTTGACACCACCACGGCGAGCAAGACGACGGATAGCGGGCTTGGTGATACCCTGGATGTTGTCGCGCAAAACTGAATGTCAGCGATGCTCTGAAAGAGGGCAGGAAGTGTGAAGAAACGAGTAGACATCTCGTGAGGAAATGTCGGAGTGGTACTACTCACCCTTGCGGTGACGCTTGGCGCCGCCCTTGCCGAGGCCCTTTCCGCCCTTTCCGCGACCAGACATTGTTGCTTAGAGTTGTTGTGGGGGTGGTGGTGGTGGTGAGAGTTGAAGAACCGTGAAGTTCTTGTGTTGTGCTGAGAGAGAAAGAAAGTGTTGTTTGATGGAAGGACGAGAGCGCAGATGGTGGTTATGTATCTTGTCCGAGATTCAAAGCCGAGCCCCTCTGTTAGCGCGGTTTGATGGCGTCGGGCGGGGGCAATCACTCAGTGTAGCGCGAGTGATCCTCCTCAGGGGGCACAAGGCCACGCAACGGCTAGTTCAGGGGTTTGCACGTGACTACCGGGTTTCTAAGTCACGTGAGATCACAAACCGTGACGCTTAGTGATCCTCGGCGAAAACAAGTTGAATGCCGATTAGCTGGTACGGTGGAGCAGCCAGCCCCCGCGTACACACAGGCGCTGCACAGACCTCCACCGGGACGAAACCAACCACAGGCTAGGATCAGCTCCGCCTCTCCGTCTCGGGGATCAAGCATCAGGCATCACGCATCAACATCACAGTCTGATGCAGCTGGTCCCGTGAGCGATGCGTCGGGCCCGCACCTCGCTCCCGCTGGCGGTCCAGCTCCTCGCCCCGCCCCACGCTCTGCAGACACTGCAGGCACAGCACGCTCCCTCTCCCTCGGTCGTATCGCTCCCTCTCCCGTCGCCGTCATCGTCGGCCTCACCCACCCCCGCACCACCCAACACGCGGCAGAACTCGGCCATCAAGTCTGCCCCGCCCACCTCAGCGTCAACACCCACGCATTCCGCTGCCCCGAACACGAGGCAGAACTCGGCCAAGTCGGCCCCCTCGACGTCTGCTCCCACCCCTCGGCCGGCGCTCAGCAAGTCCCCCTCGGTGACAGCGACATCATGCCTGCCCCCTCTGTTCGAGACGCCGACACCAGAGCTGGTAGCGTTGCACGATAAACTGTACCACTTCCTCGCTCTGATTCTCCGCGCATACGTGCTGCAGTGGTACTCGAAGATTTCGCCGCGGGATACGCAGACCCTGCCCGAAATCAACAATGCGCTCGTGCCCATCCTCCGCCCCCTGCTCGATGTGCACAGGGAGGAGCTTGTTGACCTGCTGCTCCTGCATGCACCAGCGCTGCTGACGCTGCACCTCCAAACGCTGCGGCAGGCGCAGGCCGCCGTCCCGCTCCCGGCGACATCGTACATATCCACTGCTACGCCGAACGCGGTCCCGACCGTCCAGAACCCCGAGGAGCCAGAACAAGCAGGCATCGACGAGGTCCTGGACGGAATGAGGGAGGAGGAGGAGCGACTCGGCGACGCATACCATGCGCGTCTGCCGCTGCGCTCCGTCACGCGCCAAGACGGACACTGGACAGTCGACCCCGAGTACTACGTTGCCCTTGGGCTGCGTCTCCAGCCCGAAGGAGGGGAGTTGCAGAAGACAATTGTCGCCGAGCTGCTCGCAGGCAGCGTGCTCGGCAACGTGTCGAAGCGCATCGGCATGCCCTGGTTCTGGGCCCAGATGCTGCACAAGCAGCTGAGCCCGAAGTCATTCTCCGACGCGGATTCTGAGCCCGCCGAAGTGACGCAGCCGAGGAGGACAATCGTGCAGAAGACGAAAGCGGTCGTGGGCAAGATGAAGGCGACGGGCCAGACTGTGCGTGGTCTGTACGCTACCTGGGCATCGAGTCCGCCGCCAGAGAGGAAGCACACCCACCTCGCCATGCCGTGGGTCCACTTGCTGCGCGAACTGCTCGCCATCGACCGAGCCGGCCTCTTCACCCGCCTCGCCTTCGCTCTCTTCGGCATGCTCGTGCTCCTCCTCTCGCCGGTTGTTGACCGGATCCTCCCCATCCTCGTCACGCAAACCCTCACCCCGGCACTGGGCATGAGGATCCTCGCCCTTCTCGAGCGCATCATCTTCCCCTGCGACGGATACCCCTCGCCAGACGAGTTCCGCGAACCTGGCCCTCCGGAGCAGGCCCTGCTGTGGGAACAGCTGAGGGAGGATGTCCGCCGCAAGGCGCCGTGGATGGGCGTGTTTGGCGAGGGGTGGGATGAGAGACTCCTAGACGTTGTTGGGCACAGAGGGCCCAACGCTCATCTGGCGGCGATGCTGTACGATGCGGTCGTTGGCACGCTCGCTCCAGAACTGCTCGTTGAGAGCAAATAATGAGATTTATGAGTTATGACTTTGGTATATCTATAATATATGGTCATGTATAATGCTGTGTGTACGACTGGACACTGGCTCAAGACATCTACGCTTTCTACGCCTGCACTTTCTGCGTCCGGCACTCTGCACTCCAATTCTCCGGAGACACACTACGCTGGAGACTTGGCTCTGCAATCGCTCGCTGCTCGCCAAGTCTCAACAGACTATGCCTTGCACTCCATACCCCTCGCTCGCTGCGCTCGCTCTGTCATGCGCTCAGAAGTCCTTCCAGTCATCGTCGTCCCAGTTGTCCTTCTTCTTCTCGTCCTTGGCCTGCTTGGCAGCCTCCTTCTTGGTCTGCCCCGAAGCACCGGCAAGAGGAGCGTTCTGGTCATGCGCGTCGGTAAAGTCGGCAAAGAAGTCGTCGTCGTGGTGTCCAGACGGTCCAGCGCCAACAGTCGAGTATCCTCCAGAGGCGGAGCGACCGCCGATACCGAGGGCGCCGAGGCGCTCGTTCAGGTCGACACCGGCGCGCGTGCGCGCAACGTCGTTGAACTGCTCCCAGCCCTCACCGGCGCGCTGGCCCGCCCACTGCGACGCCGCGCGCGCCTGCTCGGCGGCCGTGCCAAGGTAGCGCTTGAACTCCTCGCCTGTGCCAGACTCGTACGCCTCGTTCGCACGAGCCATGCCCGGCTTGACGACCGACTCGTTGATCTCGCGACCGGCAGAAGCGACGGCGGAGGAGAACAGACCCCAGCCCTTGCTGAGGGCGCCGAGGGGGTTGCGCTGGAACTCATCGAGCGTTGGCGCACTGCGCGAAGAGAGACCGAAGCTCGGGTGAGACGATCTGGGGTCCTCGACCGGGGCAGAGCCGAAACCCATGTACTTGCCTCCCTGGCTGGGAGGGAGGTTCTCGGGCCGCGTAGCGTTGGCGTTGCCGAGACGCTCGAAAAAGGCCTCGTTGCCGCTGCCAGCGCCGCTGCCGCTCGCAGGCGAGTCGCGTCCGCCGTTTCCAGAGAGAGGCGTGCCAGAACGCGAAGCAGGACCACTGCGCGCCTTACGAGTTGCCTGCGAAGAGGCCGGGCGAGAGGGAGCATCGGCAGGAGGAGAAGACTTGGACCATGCGACAGGCGGGTCCGCGCACTCGGCAGCCAGCTTCTCGCGGTACTGAGCAGCCGCCCACGAGTTGTACTTGTCGTTGATGCCCATGCCCTTCTCATAACCGCCCTCGGGACCATACGAGTCCATGAACTCGGTGAACTTGGCATTGCCGCCGTTCTGCCGTCAGCATGAATCGCTTTCCGCGGAGTATATCCCGGAGCATCCTTGAGCCGGAACAAAATGAACAGATAGTTCCAAGGTTACGGTCTCGCGGCCTCACTGGCCCTTGACGGATGGGGGATGGCCGCGGCGGCTTCTGCAATCGGGCACCGGGGATCGACGCCGCCTGCCGCTCTTGCCGAGAGATGGGCGCGTCGATCATACCGATGTCGATCAAAGACGCTCCGCCATGCTGTGCAGCGGACTCACCTTCATCTTCTTGAGCTGTTCGTCCGACCACTTGTCCATAGTGATCGAGCGGACGAACGAGATGTGCACGCCGAGGCCTGCCGTCAGCATCGACAATTGGACGATCAGCGGTGCAAACCTAACTCTACTCACCGCGGTGCACGCCCGAGCATTCGAGGCAGATGAAGGTGCCGTATGAGACGGAGGCCCACTGCGGGGAAGGCGCATTGCAGTCAACACACTCTGGAGGCAGTGTCAGTAACGTTTGCGATAACGAGATGGAGATCAGCCAGGGAAGGCGGACTCACGTTTGTTTGCGCCCGTGTTCATGAGCTCGAGCAGCTCTTTCTTCTGGTAATTTTCCGCAGCCATTGTGCCGAGTCGCCTTCACCAAGGGTACTGGGTGCGTAGGGACCGAGGATTGCTTGGGGAGGTGAAGGAGCAGTGTTGTGATCGAAGGTCACGGCAGCACAGCGGTCCGGCGTTGTCGTGTCCTGGTGGAGGTCAGGTCCCGCCGAACATTGAAATGCACAGCACGCGACGGAATCGACGCGGAAAGGCAAGCGACAGGGCAGATACAGGCGTGCCACCAGGCACGCGCTGTGATCGGGTCTGGACACGGGACCAAAGACGTGGAATAGGCGTGGATGTCGCGTGTCAGTCAATGTCAGGTGTCAACGTCTGTGCCCTGTCTGAGGTCCGTTCAGGGCAATGTCTCAGAATCTATGAGACCTGGTTCTGGTGTTCTGCGGAGCAACGGTGCATCAGGCACGCTTGTGTGTAGTGTCCGAGGCACAGGCACGGTCTCAGGGTCTCCACACTCTCCGCCTGCTAACCACATATCGCACGTCGCTCGGTACGTGCGTCCCACGCGGCCCAGCATCGCATCTGCACCGGTTGCCCCTCTTCCATTCTATTCACCGAACCACCGTTTCGTCCTGCACTGCAGTTACCAGCGGTCCGCTCCATTACGGAAACATGGGAACACTGCCCAGTGTTCCAACCCAGAATCCAAACGCCGGGTCGTCGATCGTTCGATCCCTTCTCGATCTCCTCGATCAACCGAAGGTCGGTGAGTGTGCCGTCGTCGTGATCCATCGGCGACTATGCCATCACGGTCCGACTTCCGAAGCTACATCCACCGGATTCGTCTGCCTAGCGCTCTGAAGGCCCAAGGATTTCTGCGCTCCGCACGCTCTAGTGCTTCTGCGGATGCGCCGCGGTACCCCCAGCACGCAGTAGTCAGCTGGTGTGCAGCGGATATTCTTGGCTCCCGAGGTATAAGCATGCCAGCTCAACATTCAGATGACGCTTCGCGAGCTGGAGCATAGGCAGGAGGGGCAAGGTTTAGCGTTTCGAGCACAACGGCATGAACACCCAGCCTCTCCCAGCTGCCGGAAGACGGTCCGCCAGGCACGTGCTGATCTGCGATCACTTAGCGCTTTCGTTCTTTCCGTTCTTTTTGTGCTCTGACACTCGCGTACGCACGACAGCACACTCGAAAGGGGCTAACGTTGTCCCGCGCTAAGGCTCTTTAGGGTTACGGTCCGGCGGTGCGACCGGCCCGGACTACGGCGGTGCGCCGATGGGCTCGCTCTGCTCCGACGCTAGCGTGCTGGCTGGGGTATACTACGTGAGGGATATGCGGGCTAGTGTACAGAGCAGTGAAGGCGGAGGGGGAGGTGTAGTCGAGACGGAGATTTGCGAGTGGTAGCGCATGCACTAGTTTTAGGACCGGCCTTCTGGCGACGGCCTAAGGGCGTATATGCGTATACGCTCGGCCTAGTGAGAAGTCAGAGGACATGTCCACCTTTGCTCAGCGCCTGTGAACCGCAGACAAGAGCCTGTAACTCCCTTACGGAGAAAGGTAGCACCGGGCGCCGGGGTTAGTCGCCTTAGTGTGGATGCTTATCGCACAATTTGCCGGTGGCGCGCGGGACGCTCGGAGCCCATGCACGATGCGCGAGCGAAGAGCGGAGCAGTTAGTCGCCGGCGTTCTCCGGGAAGGCGTGTGGACCGTGAGGGACGTGTGATCGTGGACCGTGTGATCCTGGACATCTCCGAGCACTTCCATAGACCTCCCGGGCAATGCCCGGATCAGCTGTCACGCCGGGGGGAAGGGTGGGAGTACAACCTGTGGGTTTGGGGTTCCGGGGTGATTCCGCTCGGCGTCCAGCACCGGATAGTTGGAGCAGGATCACATGAAGCGCTCCATTTTGGGAAGGATCGATTGACGCGATCGCACATTCACATCCGGGACGGTTGATCGACGCCGTGTGTTTGTCACACCTGTCTGACCAGAACAACGGACGACGCCCGTGTACGCCCTTGGGATCGCCCGGTGACTGTCGCACGCTCGTGTGTTGCATGTGTTGCGTGTTCGGGCCGGGGTCCGCTTCGTCCGTGGAGTAACCCGCTATTGAGCGATCTGCGTTGAAAATAGCGTGGCGTGTGTGGCGCGCGTGGCTGGAGTGACCGGAGCGGGGTCCGGGACATGGGTCATTCACTGGGCCTGAGCCGCCCGAGCTTAGGGCCTCTTCCGAGCGCCCCGGGGCTCGAAACGACGTCTCCACTCCACCTCCATGGCTCACCACCGAGCACACTGCACACAGAATTAGAACCCTCTCGTACTACTCTCACGCACAACGTCTCCTCTCTCCGGACGCTGCATACCTCGCCCTCTCTCTCTCTCTCGCTCGCTCGGGGCAGATCCACCGCGGCAGACTGGCGATCAATTGCAATTCAAGGCACTACGATGTGCGCTCGGTGACCTTGCTCTTGGGCTGAACGTGCGCAAGATGCAAGCAACGCAGGGCAGGACAAGGTTGCATTGGAATCGGATGACGCACAGCTGGCACGAACTTAGCACTGGAGCCATCCCGCTGCCTACTCTTGCGCGAAGGCTCAGATTGGTCGCGAGGCGGCTATCGTCACGAGGTTGGCTCTGGCCTGCCGCACTTACAGCAGTCGACGCGTGGGATGTGCACAGAGGCTACGATGGAATAACCTTGGATATCGACGTCCGGAAGCAGGCCGGCAGGAAAGCACATTTGAGGGAGGTACGTAAGTTTCAAGAACATTTGACTGCGAGCATGGCTGCATTGCTTTTGAGCACTGCAATGGAGCACTGATACTCTAATGAGCAGCGGTCTTACGTCACCTCCCTGCTTCCTTGCCTGCAACTATGTATCCGGCGTCTCACCTCATAACGGCACCATGTCAGAAGTCTCCTCCATCCTGGCGACTTCCAGGCGTCTTCCTCGCGACGATGCAGAGTGATTGGTGCGCACGCCGCGCGGATTCAGCCAGTAAGCCTCAAGCTTTGTCGCCGGGCCGGCACAATCGAAGCAAGCGGAGCAGTTGTAGCAGGGCGGCAGGCGGAGCGCCAGGGGCGAGGGGGGAGGGACGCACTCGGGACGCCGACTCGTAAGGTTGTTGGACATTTTGGGTCATTATGTTTGGCGATGCGAGACATGGTTCGCAGACGGGTTTGACGAGGTACGGGGAAACGGACCGTTGCGTTCTGTCGCTTGTTCGCTAGTGTGGTGATCCAGTCATGCCGTAGAGGTGTTCACATCATGGGATGGCACTGAATGGTCTACTGTGACCGTGATTAGGGATTAGGGATCTGCTGTCACTCACTGAGGCGCTCACCCGGATTCGTACCCTGTGCCCCCCGCTAATCCGCCCTGGGATCCTTGGGATCCTTGGAAGAGCGTGGCGTTTCCCCTTACGCAATACACTACTATCCTGGGTTGTGCTACGAGTCCTGGGCTTGTCCGGGTCGTCTCCTGGCGAGATGTGGCTCTGGAGCCAACAGCCATCCACAGATAGGGTTGCGCCGTGCCTGACAATGTCCGACTCGCGAGGTGCCTGGGTGTCCCTACTTGCTACGGCTAACAGGCGACGCTCTTGACGCTCCTAAGCGCTCAGTCTCCCAGCTCCCGGCCGCGCTGAGGACCATCAACCAAGGCACCATGCACGATGCACCGCCAGCGAGCCAGTTGGAGGTGTCTCTGACGGAACCAAGACGCTAAGGATACGTTTCCACTTGCGAGGGATGGAAGCCCCAATTCACCTTCGTCTGCCCTGTGCAAAGCAATCCTGGACGATTCGTGACCCAGTCCCCCAGGTCTCCACATACACCCCCGGGTTCTTGGGCCACGGGCCATGACCTCTGCTCGAGGGCGGTAGGCGCTGTGCTGCACCCATGACCACCGCGTATGTGCGTGCTTTTCCAAAACGGCGCGCATTTGACCTCGAATGCCCTGGGTCGCTCGGCCGCAGGAGCGCTGGGACCTGGGAATCCCAAGTTTACGTCTTAGTTGCCGTTCTGCTCTGGTACCTTGCAGCACTCGAAGTGTCTCTGGCTTCCTACTGCCCCGGGCATGAGGCGTAAGGACGAGCACTCTAGGAGCAGGATCGCGACAGGCAAGGTACGGCGGAAGAGCGCCAGTGGTACAGCTGTGCTGAGGTGTCTAGGGGTGCGTTTCCTGGTGTCTGCTGCTCCTGCGCGGTTCGAGTACTTGCTCCTGGTTCAGTGCATGGTGCGCTCAGGCCTCCCCTCTGGTGACAGACCTGAAAGACCTGGTCCTGATAATCACCGGGGCCATGGTGCACCGGCTGGTCAGGCAAAGTTACACAGAACAGGAGCGGAGCAATGACTTATAATTCAAAAGCAGTGCCGGATTTAGTCACCTGTGCATCAACTTGTTTCGTCCAGTGTACTATCAGTGCAACTCTAACAACTCTAGCCATCTAATCTGCACCGTCCTTCCCAACGTCTGACGTTGCCGTACCATCGCCCAACCGACCCGATCACAACATAGGCACATCGGCACACACGCAACACCCACGGCCCAGAACTACAGTCCTCACTCCTTAGGACGGGCAATCGCCAGTGACCGATCGACCAAGATCGTTTCCGGTATATAGGGCCAGTCTTCGGATCGAGGATGGTGTCATCCCTCACAGCAAACTCAGCAACTCTTTCGAAACACGGCCTTGAGAGATCTTCAAGAACGTCAGCGTTCAAGTAACTGCATCACTATCATCGTCTGCAACACCCACCGCAACCGGACCCTTCACGATAACCACTAAGGATCACAACCCACTGCTCGACTTTGCTCCCGAATCTGGTGATATCCGATCTGCCGCCAGCACCAGCCTATCAACCATATCGTCCTTAACGTCTATCTATCGACCTCCTCTGACGGTCGCCGCCGTCTTCGATCATCTCCCATCGACGACCAACTTGGCCGCAATGCCTCCACTCACCACGCACTACTCTGAGGCGGGCCCCTCTGGCACCGGCGGTCCCGGCCGCGGCGGCGGTCCGCACCGCGCTCCCCTCAAGCGTGGCGACGCCTGTCTGTACTGCCGCAAGCGTCGCATTCGATGCTCTGCGACCAAGCCCAGTTGTCACCACTGCTCCAAGCTCAAGCGCGAATGTGTTTACGACACTTCAAAGCCCGTGAGCCGCGTTCGCCAGCTCGAGAACAAGGTTGCCGAACTCGAGGAGAGCCTCCGCGCCGCGCACGCCACGATTCAAGCCCAAGCCCAAGCCCAAGCTGCAGCCGTCGGTGGAGCTCAGGTGGCCGGAGGCATGGCCATCATGCCAGACCCGCTTGGAGTGCCGCCGTCGACTTCGTATTCCACCGGCTCCAGCTCGCTCGACCATTCAACCGCGGCGCTCACACCCGGCTCTCACATGCAGCCGCTGGGTGGAGGTTCGCTTCAGTACACCCCCATGGGTGCTCACATCAGCCAGTTCCCCGCGCAGCACGTGCCGAGCCCGTCACCTCACTTCGGCCACCCAAGCCCTACGCCATCGCTGCAGCCTCGTCGCGACAACTCGTTCGAGCAATGGGATAACCTTGACCAGAGTTATGTTTCCCTGGACCCTGAGCGGCCAAGTTCGGGCACGACGTACGGCCACGGCGGCCACGGGCACAGCGTACCTCGCCCAGCTACGCAGGCGGGCTACTTTACGCACCAACACCATACCCAACAGCCGGCGACCATGTTGCAGACTCCTGGCGGAGCCGGCGTCCAACCGTCTGGCGCATCGGCAGTCCTGAGCCAGACCCAAGTTTTGCCGTCCAGCACCCCACCCCGAGCTCGGTCCGAGAGTGCCGTCCCTCAAGTGTCGACGGGTGAGGGTTATGCTCCCAGGGTCATGCCCGTGCCTGAACTCGGACTCGCCGCCACGCCGAATCCCGCCGCCCAACAGCAGCAGCGTGCTCACCAGCAGCAAGTGCAGACTCCGACGTACGGCAGTGGCGCAGGCACTGGCACGGCCCCGATGCAGTCGTTCTACGCATACCCCAGCGAAGACCCCGAGAGCAACATTAGCTCGCGCGCCTCGCCCAGCTCCACCCACTGGCATTCGACGCCGTCCTCGGTTCAACACCACCAGCACCGCACGCAGGGGAGCCGCCCGAGCGACCAGAGCCTGCACGGTACTACTAGCTGGTACGAGGCTCATCATCAGTCAAGGGGGGCTCGTGACCAGCTGTAAGTTACTCTGCCCGCCGTCCGCCGCTTCGCGCTGCCAGTTTCAAAAGGCTTCCCGGGGTGGCGGCCGCGCGGCGCTTGCTCTTTGTTGGCGAACGATGTGGCTGATTTTTCTGGTCGTCTCCCACCCCTGTCGATGTCGAGCGTATCCTCGGCGTAGAGGGCGCCCTATCCGAGCTCGAGTCCCCGCGCTACTCGTTCTACACTCAGCGCGCCGACGCCTTTGCGTCCACCGCCGGCGTCACGGCTTAAGCTTCAGAGCTTTTTGGGCCCTGTCCCAGCCAAATCGAAACGATACCCCGATTCATGCCCTAAAAGAATCGCATCAAAAAACCTCGAAAACCTCAATGCCAGCCCTTGCTGGTGGCCTCGACATGGACCATTGAAGTGTGTACTATCTGTTCCGATCTCGACCACCCTCCATCCCTCAACTCCAACTGGCGCGCATAGACTCTCACGCGGCCCGCACTCAAAAGCCACTCGCTCCCGCATCTCGCCCCCGTTTGTGCTCGACTCTGTCTTCCGGTTACCCTCGTATTCTGGCACTGGGAACATCCGCAAGCGGCAGCTGATACGACATCTTCTGCCCGCTCTGCAGTCCCCGCTGTGTCCCGACTTTTTCAGTTCCCCTTGCCCCCGTGACAACCCCAGATCCCCAAGGCCTTCCTCTTCCAGCGACCCTTGCCCCTTTCTCTCGACCCGAAACTGCATGCGCCTTGCTCTGGGGATCCTTCGCTTGGCCCGCATTAGAAACTGTATCAACTAGATTTCCGCAGCCGGCGCTTCTTGGCCTGCAAGGACGATGATGTATCAACCTTGGCATTTCGAACCGCCTTGGACGCCATGCCCGGCAGAGCGGTGCGGGCAGGTCTCATCTCGCTTGAAGCGACACGACTTTGGGAAAACTGACCCGGTGCAGTTTCACTGACACTGTTAAACTGGGAAATCCTCGGAGTGATGTCGGGCAGCGAGGTTTGGAGCTCTCCTCTTCGGGCCTGCTGGACCTGAGGGGTTGGGACCTGACCGCAGCGTCGGATTCGAGCGAGCAGGGTGCTGAGGGGCTCGCCGAAGGAGTGGAGGGAACGAGGTGTAGGACCCGCGCGGGCATTGCGACTCGCCCGCCCAGCGACGCAATTCTCCGTTTCTGGCTTTCTATCGGTGTTTCCTCTTCTACTCAGGCTTCACAGCTTCCAGACTCAGGCTCGCCCAGGGTCGCGCGCGTGCGCTCAACCTTCGCCTCTCAGCTGATGCGACCTGACGCAACCTTTCCTAGAGGGCTGGGCCAGTGAATGTGGCGAGGCATCGAGGGGCTTGGAGTTTGCGATCATCACTGCATTCGCCTCTTACGAAGCTGGTCTTGCCTGTACCTGACCCCGTGACTGACGAGGCGGCCCAGTACCCGCCCTCCCTGGAGCAGCGTTCGGTTCTGCTCAAAGGACGCTCCTTGGGACGGGGAATGTGGCACTTTTCCGTCGTCGCATTGCTTCCGATCCGGACGTCGCTTGCTTCCGACGACCAACCACCGACACGATCCGGAAGTTGGACGGACTCCATCCAGATAAGCAACTTTGCGTTGTCTACGAGGGTGCAGAGCTGAATCCGAGCTAAAGGACCCTCGGACCGGGTGGTCCGTGTGGCGCCGCGTCATGCGTGGCGCTAAGCTCCTTCAGCCTGTGGATCCTACGGAGCGATGGAGCTATGGGTCCAAGGAGCCGGCGCGACGGCACAACGGACGAGAAATGAATGGTTGAATGCGCGGCCGAAATGATTCAATCCAGTGCCCTCTGTGAAGTCAGTGTGCCGGCTCTGCCGGGTCTGCCGCGTCGGCAGCGCGCGCAACATCATCAAGCTGCGCCCAGTTTCGTTCTTGGTACCGGGGAGGAAGCGCATTCGTGATACGACAAGATCGGAGACTCCATACAGTTCCGAAGCGGACGTTACTAAGTTTAGGCTTGTCAATGCGCGGTCAGCGCCCGCAGACCACAGAGCATTCGCCGGCTCCCCTTGATCTGCTTTGCAACTGTTCGATTTCCTCGATCTCTTCGGGATGGCCCGGGCGGCGTCGGTGACCTCACCGCCGCCTCATCCCCCCTGACAGCCCGACACACCTCGTTTACAGGTGTTCGGTGGTGCGCGCAGCACTCGCAGCGGCGCGTCCCCCCAGACGTACCTCCATACGTTCCTCAAAGCTCCAGACGTTCCTCGCCGCCTCCTCTAAGTGCATTGAGTAGTATTACGGCTCTGGTACGGCGCCCATGCAAGCTGCTTTAAAGTAGGAAGGGGCTAAGAAGCTTTCTGAGCCGCGGGGAGGCCGTCTGCGGGTTTCTGCGTCGTGCTGCGGCCGAGCGGGCCGAGCGCCGAAACCCTACGAAACAGTACGGTACGTGGCGAGTAAACGCGGAGCATCGTCCTCAAGACCGCTTGGGCGCTCTTCCTTTCCTTCGTAGACTTCGTAGCATTTCCGAGCTGTATATATGATGCATCGGTGACATACACGTCGGCAGCTTGACCGAACATGGGCTCGGATCCCCGCGGTGGTCACCTCAATGTGCCCGCCCTGTGTCCGCTCAGTCTGCACGGCCCAGGAACTGGACCACAGCGGTGGAGACGCGATCGCCGCCGCGCTTATCGCCTGGGTCCTTTGTCATGTCGTGTACCGGTGAATGCCATTCATTGCCATGCACTTAACATGCGCGGGCCGCATGGTAGAAGCGGCGCCGCAGTGCGCGGTGCATCGCATGCAGGCCGGTGCACATCTATTCGCACTGCTGCCACTGGTGAAACGCAGCTGCCAAGCTCTCAGCTAACCTACCCTGCGGGCCCTACCGTGCAAGCGACTAGCGAATAGCGGAATCTGGTGCAAGAACCGAGGTTGCCTCCGTTCCACCCCCCTCCGCCGCCACACGGGTGACGGTAAGACCTAATTCACGATGTGATCGCTGCCAAAATGTCCGCTCGACCTCATAGTGCATCAACATGCATGCCTCTTCACGCCGTCTAACTGCGTCGGGCACTGTGGATTCTGGATATAACTCCTCGTTCCGGGCTCCGACATCCACAGAGGCATACCCTCGAAATTTACCCAAACAACTGCATACCGCCGAACCGGTCAGCAGACTTCTCGTACGTGCCACTCTTCTTCGCTGGCCCCATCGCAGCAGATCGAGGTGGCCGTCCCACTTAATCTCAGAAAGCGACTCGCCAGCGTGCGGCCCTAAGCAGCTCGCTCAGTCCGTCCGAGCCACTCAAGCTGCCGCCGGAGGAGATCTGGCAGATATACAGAGATCCAGGACTTCGAAATCTCACCCTGCCAGTCCCTCGACGCCCCGTCCTTCCCTCCAACGAGCCCTTCAATGTCGCCCTTCGTCGATCCCGGTAAAGACATGCACCATGCGGTCCATCAGCAACGTGTGTGCTGCACATGCGCCGTCGGGCATGGGCCGGTGACGAGAGTGACCGCGAGGTCTGACGCTCCGAGGAAACGGCGGTGACTTTCGATCCACGGAAACGCCGTGGAAAAATCGCCGGACAACCGGACAACCGCTCCATAGCCGTGCATGTGCTGCATGGTAGACAGCTATTCCGGGCGACCCGCGCGAGGGAGCTGTTCCGGTCTGTAGTGGCACCACTGCTGCGCTGACGTGTGTCGAGAGCTCGTTGAACGCCTAAGTTCACCGATTGAGCGTTCTCGCAACGCCGAAGCGGATATGTGCGATACAGGTGCTTCTGCAAACATGCTGGTGCGCTTTCACTTGTGCCACGTCTATCACCTCCCTCTCCCAATCCTCGAGAGCATCGTTCCCAATCTGTCACAGGGTTGTCTTGCATATCTGTCCGGACTGCATCAAGTGCGGCTCACCGACGAAGGGTGCGCGGTCGGGCGACAGAGACAGCCACAACGGCCTAGCTTGCGAAGGAACTGAAAGTGCGTTTCATCGATCTTCCGAAGTATCGACACTACACACCGCCAAGGTGTCGCACTCGCGGAAGTGGTGCACAGTTGTTGCTTGTCAAGATGGCGCTTTGGAGTCCATAGAGCTGCCTAAGCTCCTCCAGACACTATTGATGTCTCTGAATAAAATAACTGGGCCACGCCTTTGCTTGGACCCCAGAAAGGGAGCCAACTGCTGGCCAATACGTACACTTGTCCTCACCACAGATTCAGCACCTCACCCAACCACTTGCAGTCTGCAGAGTGCCAGAACAGAAGGCACTGACTTGGGGGACTGACTTGGGGGATCCGAAGATCTGGCGGTATGCCGGAATCCGCCATACTTTCTGCGGGATCGGCAGCCCGCCATGATCGTCCATGCATACCCTGTCCTTATCACCCCTTGCCCTACTCCGAGACAGGATCGACGGCCAGCCTTACGGCGTGATGTGCAGGGTGCTGTGCATGTTGAAGTGGGCGTCTCGGCATTCGGCGACTGTCTGCTGGTGATGCTGGCGGGTCCCGCAAAGCGACAGAGCGCACGAGGAGGGGCCGGATATCTCTCGGATGTCCCAGACACCTGCCGCTCAGAACACTGGAGTACGACTTCTACATGTAACGAGCGGCTCGCGAGCATCCTGCGAGCGCAATGGGTGGCTTCGAATTGATCGAAACGGACAAGCTCGCGGCTGCCCTCATTCAAAGAATCTTACAGAACGGAACGGCGCTCAAAGTTCAACAATGTCCGCCCATCCGCACTGTGAACGCCACAAGACTGAAGGTTCGACCGCATTAAATGTGCAGAATCGGTGAAAGAGGATTTCCGCACAGCTCCGCCCTGCCTGCTGCGTGCTCCCATATCATACGACTACGAGGAAGCCGTTCTGCAGCTCGAACTGAACAAGACACCGTGGGCACGAGACCAGCGTCTCCTCATAAGGCGCGCTCCGGCGGAAACTCTAATCGTGGAATGCTGCTCAGTCATCATTCTCAGAACGCGATTAGAGTTCCATCGGAAGAGCCCTGTTCAGCACGAGAGCAGAGGCAGCGAGCGCGACGACGCGCACATCACGCGCCGCATAACGGACAAACAAGCACAAGCGCAAGCTGTGTCCGTTCCAGGATCGAGTAGGAACAAAGAGGTCCGGGCACCGTGGCGCTGAACCTCCAGGCCCGAGCTAAAGAACGCCAGATCCACTGCTCCGAGCTTGGGTCAGCGAAGGTGCAAGACCGTCCAGCAACAGAGCGAGCGCAGCACTTGGCACGCCGACGTGCCTTCATACCAGGCCCGCTCCGATCGCTCGCAGCCGGCGCTTCGGATCGACCTGTTTCCGCCGCTCTGCTGAGCCCCGTAAGATAGCAAGAAGTCGTCTCCCACCGTCATCGAGGTCGTCTACTGCCTCGGAGAGCAGGCAAGCAGAGCGTATGGCGCCGCAGCTGCGCATAAGTGCCTACTACCAACCGCTCCTCGCTCAAACTCACTCGCGTTCGGGACCGATCGCTTCACGTGAACTTACGCAGACTGACTTTGACTGACGCCATCCAGTGACGCTGAGGATCGAAGGTTTGGAAAGATCTTGGCACCGTGATTCTCGCGAGGTCGGAGCGACGGTCCGGGAAGCGCTGCAGGTCCGCGAATCCAAGCTTTGTTACAGCCATGACCATTGTGAACGCGTAGCACCGCCGGACGTAACTCTCGGATCTGAATTCGCACCAGAACTGCGCGAGGGCGAGCTCTGATCCTGAACTCGCAAGCAAGTGTCAGAGCGTATCCGAGACAATGGGCTGGTCGGTTGAGCTCATACGGGAGGGTGGAGCAGGCAGCGGGGTCGACAGAATCTGAATGTCGGAGCAAGCTGAGGAAGAAGTAGTGCAGATCTGATCCGGAGCAGAGAAGAGAGTGACAGTTGGAGAGAACAATGTGATGTACGACGATTCAAACACTGCCTGTTGGATTCTCGGACGGCTGAGTGTTGTTGAGACCGAAGGGTGACCGAGGTCCTTTGGATCATTGAATGCTAATGAGTACCGCACCGACAACCACGCGGGGCTGAAAGCAACGAAGCCGCTGCGGCTACAGACTCCTCCAGGGCGTCTCTCTGCCTGTGCGCTGCTTGCATGACATTTTGGCGCACTTGTTTGCCAAGCGGTTGAGTGCGCAAAAAGAGGATGCGTCCGTGTCTCGTGACTGACTTTCCTTCCCTGCGGTGGCGTCCGCTTGTCCCTGTGACCCGGCGTCGCCGAGTTTCTGCACGAGGTCGCTATCACTCTTACCAACTCAGCCGCATCCGAAAGCACTGGAGACCGATCAGAGCGGCTTCCTCTTCATTGCCGCGAGCCTCGGTCGAAGGCCGGTATAACGACGGGGAAGACTAACGAGGCCGCCCGATGACAATTAAGCGGATCAATGCTTCCCGGATGGCTCCACGGGCATGGTATCCGTCCCCGCCGCCAAGCACAAAGCTCACCTTCCTGTCCAGTCTGATGGGAATGAAAGTGATTGTTGATGTGGCCGGACGTTGATCAGTAGGCGGCTCAGGCGAGCCTCCTTGTGGTGGCGTCTGGCTCCCCTTGGCAGCCGCTCAAGTTCTTGGCGCCGGACGTGTCGGACCGAAGGCTCATTAGCCGCTGGCGGCGACGGAGAAGGGCTACCAGTCGAAGAATGTTCTCTAGACATATATGTGGCCAACGTTGTTGACTGTAGAGTGGCAACAACCAGTCAGGAGGTGGTGGATGATCGGACTGGAGGCGGCTCCACCAATCCACCGTGGCCAAGCGCGGCGCCCCATGTTTCACTCTCAACGACTCCTGCCCTCATTTATAGTTCATCTGTCTTCCTCCTCCCGCATCCTCTCTCCAATCCAGTTTTCTTGTTGTTATTTGTTTGTCCATATATCTCTCAACACCGCCCGCGAGATGACATAGGACGACGACTGACGACGACCAAATCGTGCGTGCTCTAGGCGAAGTACCAAGGTGTGTCCCCGACAATGATCAGCAGCACCCAGTTCACCTCTCGTGACCAACAACAACTTAGTCACCGGCGAACTCACCCAGCGTGTGAGCCTTCCCGTCCCTCTGGTGTCACTTTGCGGCTCAACTCTTTCCTCGACAAGTCTTCCCCTCCACATCCTCGAGCTCTCGCATCGGCACACATAGACTCACGACTCACTGACGTCCACAACTGATTATCCCACCCCAAAGGCGCGTGAGACTACGGCGATGTCGACCTGGAGTCGACGCATGAGCTGTGGGTTAACTACATTGACATACAGACTGCGGGCACCGGCGATCACGAACCGCGCTATTCCGCGGGCATTGCTTGTTGGCCGTTCCGCACACTCGTCGACTTCACAAGTACCCAGTACAGCACATTGACCGTCAAGCCGGCCGAAGCCGGTATGAGATTCAAGGTGGGCTATATGTTCGACATATTGTGAACTGGCGCACGAGCGCGCGTGCTCGTGGATCGGTTTGATTGCGACGACATACGGCGTGTTTGCCTCTCATGACTGAAGCGCTGCGGCTGGTAGATTGGATCGGTTGGGCTAGCAGGAGGCTGAATGGTAGGGCGCGCTGCGGTGCTGTCTTGGCATGGACCCAACCGAGTCCCGCAGTGGACCGGTCAAGACGGTCCTCGGCGAGGCAGCAGCCACTAGCAGCCACTGCGTCGGAGCCGACTAGTGTCCGAACGGCAGTGAGGATCTCCATTTCTCCGCGGACCGAGGCTGACGCGCAGACGGCATACGGCACAGTTGATCTGCGAAGCAACGACAGGCTTATGGATACGTAGAATACATTGTGTGTCGTGTAGGCCATAAAGTGTCCGGTTACAATCTACAAGAAGAAGAGTGCGTTGAGGCCGAACCACACGATGAGCGCCGGCGCGAAGATGGTGATCATCTCGGTCCACGTGCGGACGAGGACGGAGCGGCGGGAGCGCCAAAGCCAACGCCCGATCGCACGCACGCGGCTGCGCTTCGCCCCCGGGTCGAGCATGAGGTTGAGCACGGGCTTGTCCTTCTTCGCCGCCGATGCCCAGTCCGTCGCCGACTTGATGCGCGGGAGGTTGACGTTGCGACGCGCACTCATCCCCCCGCCGCCTGGCAGGAGGGACGCACCGCTTCCCGTACGCCGGATCACGGACTGGTCCGTCAGGTCCAGGTGCGACGACTGCCGGGAGCCGAGCGGCGAGGCGTCGTACACTTGTCCCTGCTCGGGGTCGTCGGTGTTCATCCGAGGGCTGAGAAGCGGCGAAGACGGTCCGGATGCCTGGGGACGGAGTCGTGTTGACGAGCCCCACGAGGACAGCACGGCCTTCTTCTCGTCACTCGCACCGTACGCACTGCCCTTGGCTTTCAGGTCTGCCCCGGAACGCGCCCACGCATGACGCGCGTTGGTGAAGAACAGCCACGCACACGTTACGACGGCCAGAGGCAGGTACACCCACCGGTACACGTGAGTCTGGTCCGGGAGAATGCACGGGACGTCGGCGTAGGTCGTCATGTTCGCTTCTGGCGGCACGAGCGAGAGGAGCTGGAAGCCTGGCCGGTTGACGCCTGTCGAGGGTGAGAACGACTTGACGGTGACCTCGCGCACGCCCGTGTCTGCGTGCACCATATCGCAGTAGTCGTGGTCGTCGCCGCTGAACACGACGATGGGGTCGATCGCGTCTACAATGAAGTTGCTCGTCTGCCGGCCGAGGAGGTTCTGATACCCGGGTCCAACGCCCTTCCTGATCTTGGCATCTTCGCTTCCTTCTCGCAGCGGACCACACTTGGCGGACTCTGGTCGAGACAGGGGGATGTGGGAGAATACGATCGGTGACGGGAGGGGGTCTGGTTTCACGTCAGCCTGGGGCCTAAAGCTTCTCCTTACGCCGAAACGTACCTGCCTGTATCCTCTTGATAAACTCGATGACACTGCTGTCGTCGCCATTATACTCTTCGAAGTTGACTTCTGCTCCATACCGTCGATAATCCTCCTCCACCAGACCAATCGAATCGAGAAGCACGAGGCTGTGGCCCGTGACATTCACAACGCTGTGCAGCGGTCCGAAGGTATTCGTGAACCGTGCCCTCGCCCTCGCCGCCTGCTCGAACATGTTGCCGGGGTTGCCGAGGGGAATGTCGTAGTTACCAGGTAGGTAATACATCTCTGTCCCTCGCGACGGCTCGAATATTCGCTTGAACAGCTGGAAGTAGTCGTCATACCTGCCATCGTGTCAGTGTCTGAAGCTACTGCGGAGACCTACTCAGCATCTGTCATCTTCTCGCGACCGTAGTCGAGCATGTCTCCGAGGAAGACGACAGCGTCAATGCGGCCAATGCGGTTCAAAATGCTCCAGCTCTTGCGCATGAACAGCTCATCGAAGCCCTGCCTGACTGAGTTGACCCATGACGAGCTCTCCTCCGGATGAGAAAACTGAGGATGAGGAAGGTGCGGGTCTGCGATGATCGCTACGTGTGTCGGCTTGGCGCCGCCCGAGGTTGCGCGGAGGGTCGAGTCGGGGAAGCGGCAGCTTGAGAGAGAGCTGTAGAACTGGAGGGCCGTTAGTGTGCAAGACGGGTTGTATTTCGTACCGTTCCAACCTGCGCTGTCAGCTGTGCTCTAAATGCCTCTATGGCGTCGTTGACGGGCGTCACTAACCTCATACCAGACCACGAGAACAACCCAGCCGAAGCGGAGAGCCATGAGTTGACCTGGTCGGCCGTGCCATCGCGATTTTCTCGGTTTTGACAGAACGGCGGAGTGATGGGGGTTGACGGGCGACCGCGGCCTCGGAGTGTAAGCCATGGCCTGATGATAATGTTGTCAACAAGTGGGCGAAGGGAGGAAGGAATGGCCGCTGGGTCGTGATCGGTGAACGTGGTAGTTGTGGGTGGAGGTAGTGAGGATGGCCCAGATATTTGGCTAGCGGCCCTGCGTCCTGAATTGAGTTCTTATCCTGTGATGTCGCCAAATGCAAGCCACACACGACCGGAAAGCCATCAGATGCGACGATGCGGTGTGCTTGACTGCAGCGTGGCTCGGCGCAAAATGTTCTGTGCAGAATGTATCTTTGTCCCGCACGTTTGAGGATGCAATCAGGTGATCTTGTTGTAGAGCATGTAGAGGACATCGTCGCGAGGAACAGAGTGCAAGGTTTGTTGACGCGCAGGAAAGGAGGCTACAG
Organism: Trichosporon asahii var. asahii CBS 2479; assembly: GCF_000293215.1. NCBI lineage: Eukaryota > Fungi > Basidiomycota > Tremellomycetes > Trichosporonales > Trichosporonaceae > Trichosporon > Trichosporon asahii. The sequence continues at coordinate 117,491 of NW_014040921.1, forward strand.
GAGATTCTAAGGGCCCACGGCCCAACGTGCACAACCGTGTGCCCTCACCTTGCGGCCCAGAGCGTCCAAGGCACCTCCACCCACCCACCTCGACAAGTGCCTCATGGGTGCTAAGTCTGGCCACCTCCACTCGCCCTAGCGTTTGTTACGTAAAGCGTCATTTGTTTACGCAGGATTAACTATGAGAAAACTCATGAGAGAAAAACGGATCAACCAAGGTGTGCATCTGCTTCCCACGGTTGTTTCGATTGCCGTGGCCGGGCCAATCGACCAATCCGCGCCGGAGGGTGCCACATAGACGGCAATACGTCATTGTCTGCGCTCGTCACTTGGCCCAGCCAGGCCCCTCACGTCCTTTGGACCTGTGACGCGTGCAAGGCCGGCTGAAAGGTTGATCGCGCGACGTGACGGAGACGCTGGTGATGATAGCTGTATACGAAGTACTCTGGACTGGTCTTTCAGCATGCGATGTGGTGGTCTTGCTGATGAGCACGAGACGCAAAAACAGAGATGAGGATAGAACGGTAGAACCTCGAGAACCGGTTGCACAGCAGGAGGCGCGCGAAGGCAGGAGGTTCTGTGATGGAGGAAGGAAGCAAATTCCGGGTCTTGCTGCGTACCTGCGTCGTAGCGTCATACCGGCTGGCTGGCTGGCTGGCGCTGGCTGGATGGCTGCAGGCTGGCTGGCCCAGGCAAGACACCGCCGCCGGGCCGCCAGGAGAAGGAGCGTCAGTGAGCGCCAGGACAAGCGGCCAGCCAGTTATCGCACTCGCTCGCGCGTCTGCCTGATTGCTGCGTGGATGCACACCACGCCCTGGCCTCTCCCGCCCCCTCGAACCCCTCGTCGTCACCCTTTAATGCGATGTTCGTCATTCTTCCTCTGTCCATCACCTTGCCAAGTCTTTTGTCATTAAACAAATCCTCATCTTCTCTCTCTCATCTTCCCAAACCACCCACAAACTCATACATCGTTCACAGTGAGTTACTCCTTCTGACCTCTGCATCCGCACCAGCCCACTCGACACTCAATACCGCGACGTGCGCAAGCCTTGTTGAAACGTGAAAAACTGGCGCTGCCGTGGGAACACCCTGACAACCCCGCTGCTCACTGTTTTTTCTGCAACAGCTGCAAGAGTGGGCTCAAACGATGCAGAGCCGGAGACGACGTGTTCACAGCGCGAACGAACACTGACAGATCCAGATGGCCACTCCTCAAGCCCAGCAGGTCAAGCAGAACTTCCTGAACCACCCCTACGTTGTTCAGGCCCAGAAGGTCGTCAACGGCCAGGTCAAGCAGCTCGACGCTGAGCTCTCCAAGTACCCCGTCCTCAACGACATCGAGGCCAAGACCAAGGTCCCCAAGGCCTACGGTGTTCTCGGTCTTGCCGCTTCGTGAGTAGATCGAGCAGTGTGTCCCTCCACGGTGGATCGTGTGCACGCGGCTACGTCAGTGCACTGCCATGGACATTCGAGCCTACGCCGCGAATTGGTCTTGAGATCTATGTCGCAAGTGTCACGTCGTCTTATGCCGTGCATCAGACATCTGGCCTTCGGTTCTGAAAGATCAACACTGCTTGAGAGATGCCAGAGAGAGTGCACTGAACTGACTGGTGCAGCGCCGTCTTCCTCGTCTTCTTCAACCTTTTCGGCCTCGCGTCGCCCATCTCGCTCCTTATCGGCTACGCCCTCCCCGCCTACCTCTCGCTCCAGGCCATTGAGACCCCGTCCACCAACGATGACAAGCAGTGGCTGACCTACTGGGTGAGTCGCGCCGATGCGCATTGCGAATCCAGAACCTGTACTGATAGACTAGGTCGTTTTCGGTCTCTTCAGCCTTCTCGAGTCGATGTTCCTTCGCCCGATCCTTTACTGGATCCCCATGTACTTCGTCTTCAAGACCCTCTTCACCATCTGGCGTGAGTCCTAGTGCCGTTTGGCGGCGGAAAGCGCATGATCTAACTGTCTTAGTCTTCCTCCCTGCCACCCGCGGCGCTGAGATCCTCTACTTCAACGTTCTCCGCCCCGTCCTCGGCAACGTTAAGGCCCGCACCACGGTTACCTCCACCCCCGTTGGTACCACCACCTCTTCCATCCGTGAGTGAAATGACGATTCAGATCTGTGCGTGACATCACCTGACCATGTGACAGACGAGAAGACCCTTTAAAGCTCCTCTGAAGAAGAGCCAGTGTGTGCTTCTTGAGCATTCACCAAGTAATGGTCCACGACTATATGCTACGATATGCAGAAGCGTCTAAAAGCGCGTAACGCAACTTGATTTCACATTCGAGACTGAGGACGAGGAGAGCGGAGGAGGCAAGCTGTTCATATGTCAGGTAGTAGTATGTCGGCGGCGGATGAATCTGATGAGCGTATAGAGCGCGCCTGCAGCGCTGTGCAATCTGTCTCTACAACGATGAATTGTTTACAAGCGTGCATGCTGGACGCAATGGACGCGACGATCAGCACCGGCCAAGGCCCCAAAAGCTTAAAAGGGGTGATGAGCTACCCAATTACCCAAGTAAACAAAGCTGGCGGCTGGATTGCTGCGAGCCAGCAAGTACGCAATAATGAGCACGCGAGACGTGAGAGTCGGATTTTAAGCTCACGGCTGAACCTGGACCTGCCTGAAGGGCGGTAGTAGATTACTGGTTTGCTGTTTCGCCTGGCTGAGTGACCTGATGGTGATGACGAGTTTCAGCTTGGCCCAGTGTTGGCAGTGCGGCAGCCCCCGAGCCATGAGCATGGGCATGCATGAATGAGGCGTAGACTCGTCTGGCCCAGCATCTGGGCACGCGCTCCGGCACTGCGCATGCACGGTGGCAGGCTTGCAGGGGTGGCAGGGCCCGCCGAAGGAATTCGAAGCTGAAAGCTGGTGGAGGTGCGGGCGAAAACGGTTGCTGACCTGAGGCATTGCTAAGAGCATTTGCTAAGCTGCTAAGGCGCGCGCCCAAGTGACAAAGCTGATGTGAGCCCGCGACGCTGCAGGTGGCCGCAGCCTCAAGCAGGTGCCTCTGTGCACATCTGCGACGCGGCGCACGCGGCCGCCGGCAATGCCCGAAGGCGCAGGATCGCGCAGGACCTGGCGCCAGGCATCGAAGGCTGACGGACCACTCAACGGGTCGGGATACCAAGGCCAGACTGAAATTTTGCCTCCGTGAGGTCGTTTTGGCCCTGAAACCTGCCGAGGTGGTACGATTATTTTGCTTGGATTCACGGCCGTGCCAGGCTACCACAGGCCACAAGCTCTCAGGCTTGCTTGCGAGCCAGCCAGCCAGCCAGGGCGGACTGAGACTTGCTTGGGCAGACTGTGCCGCCGATATACATGCTGTTGGGTCTGGGATCCCGTTTTGCCCTCCTTGTCATTTGTCCAACCTCTGCCCAACTAGTTGTCGTTGTTAAATACAACTCCGGGAGCGTCTCCGACACCGCCAACGCACTCTCGACAGACACACGCCGCGCTAACTGCCCTTGCTTGCGCTCTCCCGGCCTCCTCCCCTTCCCCCGGCCTCCGCCCTTGACCTCCGCTCGACCGTTACCTGTCTTCACCCCGTCACGATGGCCACCCACGCCTCCGAGACGATCCCGCGCGCCTCGGCGCTGCCCCTCAACTTTGACTTTGTCAAGGCCTGGGGTGTCGAGAACCTATCCAAGGCTCGCTTCCAGTTCGACACGTAGGTATCTTCTCCCTGCTACCATCACTTCACACCCCCGCGGTGCCAAGAAATTTGCTGGCGTGCGATCCGTTGGGGTAAAGCGTGGGGTAGCAGGGGTTGCTGCATTAGCGTTGTGGGCTTGTGCTGACGCTCGTCTTCTGCCGTTATCTCTCGGACAACTTCGCATGCTTCGCCCTTGCTCGTCATCGTTCGACTTTCTCATCTCGCACTGATCTGCCACACTCGAATCCACACGCGCCTGACACCTCGTGCTCCACTTTACGATCCGCACTTCGTTTCATGGCTCTGCCAATTTGACGTGACTTGAATGATCACCGCTGCTTGCATAACTACCATGTCTGTGCGCATGTATCGTTCACAACATGCAGTAAGACGACGACTGCCACGATCCTGACGGTCATCATCTCCCTGCTCCTCCTGGAGCAGGTTGTGTACCGCCAGAAGAAGAAGCACCTTGCCGGTGACAAGTGGACGATCCCCATCATTGGCAAGTTTGCCGACTCGCTGAACCCGACGCTTGCCAACTACAAGAAGCAGTGGTACTCTGGTGCTCTGTCGTGTGTCTCGGTCTTCAACATCTTCATCGTCATCGGCTCGACGAACGACATGGCCCGCAAGATCCTGAATTCGCCTACCTACGCCGAGCCCTGCCTCGTCGCTTCGGCCAAGAAGGTCCTTGACCCTACGAACTGGGTTTTCCTCCACGGCAAGGTGCACGCCGACTACCGCAAGGCCCTTAATGTTCTCTTCACCCAGAAGGCGCTCTCGATCTACCTCCCCATCCAGGACCGCATCTACCGCCGCTTCTTCGACGAGTGGTGCGCCGAGAACAAGACGCAGGAGATGATGCTCAAGATGCGTGACCTCAACATGGAGACGTCGCTCTCCGTCTTCATCGGCCCCTACGTCAACGAGCAGGAGAAGCAGGAGATCAACAAGCTCTACTGGGACATCACTGTCGCTCTCGAGCTCGTCAACTTCCCCCTCGCCATCCCGGGCACCAAGGTCTACAACGCTATCCAGGCCCGCAAGGTCGTCATGAAGTACCTCATGCGCGCTTCCGCCCAGTCCAAGGTCCGCATGGCCGACATGGACAACGAGCCCGAGTGTCTCCTTGACGAGTGGATCCGCGCCATGATTCTGTCCAAGAACGGCAACTCGGAGCAGGCCAAGCTCCTCTCTCGCGAGTACAGCGACAAGGAGATCGGCATGGTTGTCCTCTCCTTCCTCTTCGCTTCGCAGGACGCCATGTCCTCCGCCATTGTGTGGACCTTCCAGCTGACGGCTGACCACCCCGAGGTGCTCGAGAAGATCCGCGAGGAGTCCATGCGTGTCCGTGGCGGCGACGTCGACGCCCCCCTCTCCCTCGACCTCGTCGAGGACATGGTCTACACCCGCGCCGTCATCAAGGAGGTCCTCCGCCTCATGCCCCCCGTCATCATGGTCCCCTACCTGACCACCCGCGAGTTCCCCGTCACCCCCGACTACACCGTCCCCAAGGGATCCATGATCATCCCCTCCTTCTGGCGCTCCCTCCACGACGAGACCTGCTACCCCGAGCCGGACGCGTTCAAGCCCGAGCGCTGGCTCGAGAACGACGACGGCTCCCTCCCCATTGCCGAGTCCAAGCCCCAGAACTACCTCGTCTGGGGCTCTGGCCCCCACAAGTGCATCGGTGTCCAGGTGAGTACACAGCGATCCCGGCGAGCCCGCAGGGCGAGCCGTAGTGCGTTGAAGCGCGGAAGGCTGTGTGCCGACGTCGCAAGAAGTGATGGTGGTGAAGGGTCAAGGTGGAGGCGAAAGCGCCACACCGATCCGCCACCAGCTCCGCCTATCTCCCGTTTGCTCTCCTCCTGAACTCAGCTGACATTCGCAGTACGCCTCGATGCACCTTGCCGCGACCATCTCGTCGGCCGCGGTCCTCATGGACTGGGAGCACGAGCGCACCCCCGACTCGGACGAGGTGCAGGTCATCGCGGCCATCTTCCCGCGCGACCACTGCCGTCTGCGCTTCTCCAAGCGTGCCGTCGCCTAAGTGCGTCCTTTGCGTGCGTGGCAGAGCGCTTGAAGCGTGCTGCCTCCTCAACTCTCACCCGTCTCTCTCCAGGCGCCCAAGCCTGTACGGAGTGTCAAGCGAACAACCAGCCCCGCCCGGATCAGGAGGGCGGGACAGTAGACGACCACGGGCGACTCCGATCCTCGTGCTCGTCCAGGCCTGAGCGAGCTCGCAGCTCGGAGCCGCACCCAGTGTCCTAATACATCTCTTCACCTATATCAACCAAGTACCCAGTACCTCATCCATTACCCCCGCCGTCTGCTTGACGGCGTTTTATGTGTCCACATCATTAATGAAATCTGCAATTCTTCATCTGGCTGTGGTCGCATTTTGCTGCCTGTTCGGAGCTGATGTGACTAATGACTAACTGGGTGATGGCAGCTGAGTAAAACGCTTTTGATGGTCTGAGCTGCTGCCAGGAGATTAACTGAGTGCCAGCACAGTGGGAGCGGGCACACCGAGATCCCCTCGTTCACATGCCCATCGATCGCACAACACATGCCGTTAACAGAATGCAGCGCCGAGGAGCGGAAGAACTGCCTAGTCTGATTCCAAATACGTTCAGCATTCCACCTGGACGCCTATGGGTGCGAGTCGTCTCCATTCTTGCATGCTGTGACAATCGTGCAGACTTCTCCAGTTGTCACTGAAAGAGGAGCAACCGTCGCACGTGAAGATGCACAGGGTGGGTGGAATTTAAGCTTCACGATTACTCGGGCATTATCAGATTGCCCGATCAGGCTTTGTCTAGAACCAGATGAGATCCAGTGAGCAGCGCTAGGCACTGTACGCTGCGTTGAGCTCAACCACTATCGAAAGTCTTCACGAGATCTCTGCGATCTTTGCCTCTTCGAAGTCTGATCCTCTGACTGATTCGGCAGCGGAGCTCGGACCGTTCTCCGCCCTCACTCGGTACTGCATACTGGCCAGATGCATACCCCTGGCACGCATCAGATGAGGAAGGGGGCAGGGGGACAGCCGCCGATGCTGGGAGAGAGGTGGGAGGCAAGGGGCAGGGGACGATCCCGACAGTCACACAAGGGTGTCTCGCAAGGGCGAGGCGCTTCATTATCAGACATGGCCCTGTCTCCCTGCTGCATGCCACACCACCCTGCAGCTCCCATATCCCATATCCATCTCGAATGCATGCCATGGCACACACCTTTGCCATAGTTGTGCGTCCTTCATCGATCAAGAGGTTAACTGGACGTTCAAGCCGACAGCGGACCAGGTCTCTGGGTCACGGTGTCGGCCGGGCTCTGGGCGTTAGTGAATTGCGTCCCGCGGCGGGGGCGTGCGGGGCGCAGCACAAGCTGTGAGCCAAAACGAGCGGCACGCATGCAGCAGCATGTGCAGCAGAGTCAAGGCAGAAATTAAATACAAATCAGCATAATACCAATCCTAAAGCTGGATGGTGTGGAAAAGACGAAGATGGTGTCGTCTGGCGGGGTCTACGGGGTCGACATTTGTAATGCCCCCGGCCTCGATCTGTCATTTTTCCCCCTCCGCCGCTCGACGCTCAACGACAGAACAATCCAAACACACTCCCTCTCAGGGTCGATGGACCATCCGGGCGCACATCTAGGGATAGCCAGGGTTTACCGCTGCGCCCCCCATGCCCCAGGCACGCGCACTAATCGACGACTTTGCAGGATAGCGCAGGATCCCGCTCCTAATCATCAACTTGCCAGATCCTAATCCGGAGTCATCCTCTCAACGCCTTACTAATCCTCGATCTACCTTGGACTGCCAGAGCGCCGCGCCACTCCAGGATGCAGGCGCGCGTACTCCCTTGAGACAGCGGGACGTTTGGCGCCTTGTCCAGCTCTGGTAATCGCTGTCTGGCGCCCAAAACAGCAAACCCGAAGCGACCCAAGGACAGCCCATCGTAGCTTGGAGCAGATGAAAGAATAACAAAGCCGTTATCAAAACCAGTATCATAGTCAGGGCCAAGGGACACACCTAGAAGGGACAGGCGCCAGGCATGCCAGGGACGGCGCCGGCGCACGATACCCAGGACCGAAATCAGAACAATACAAATCATCGACGATGGGTGACTCGAGGCGACAGACATCCAGCTGTCACTCAGATGTACGCAGCCCATGCAGCCATGCTTTGCTGGCCCTATGCACGCCATACAGCTTGCCCACTGAGGGGACGATCAGACGACCTGGCAGAGCCCATTGTCCGCGACGGGGTGTGTCTGCGCGTCTATCTGCGTCGCGGGGCGACTAACGAACGCGAGGAGGTTGGAAAGGTTGAATGTCTCGCTTGCTCTTGTCTTTCGTTGATTATCGCTGGAAATTCCTAGACACTCTTAGACTTTGCGGCTTGCGCGACTCTTTACGACATTGCACGATCGCACGACGCCGACTATCCACACGCCGTCACCTCGCGCTCCTTCCCCCGCCGCTACCGCTGAACTGTTGTACTCTTTGCTGAGAAGAAAGCGGGGACCGATCCAAAGCTAAATCGAATCCAACTTGCTTTCCCCTCTCGCCGGCAGCTCGACAGGTACGCAGTGTCCCTTCGACTGCGATAGAACTTCTGCATCCACCAGTTATCGACATTTGACTTTGACTGTGTCTCACTACTGTTACTCGCCTCCGCCAACCGCCTGCGTCTCCAATACTCTACTCCGCATTCGATCTCCAGATCCCAGATTATTACACTCGTTTACCCTCGGTTTTAATTCCCCCCGCCTTGCAATCCGAACCGCACCCTTCGTTGCCGGCACCGTTACCCTACCGACGACCAGCTGCTGCCAGTTTTCGCGACACTGCGCGCTACCCCCCGATCACTACTGCGCGCGCGAACCCAGCAACTGCATTGAGTCAGCCCGATTGTCTCAGTGCTACTGGCCCGCCTGTCAACTGTTGCAGGTGGATAACCGTATCGATACCTGCATACTTGCACGCCGACTGACGCTCAAGCATCTGAGCGTGCACTGTGCTCGGACCCGCCTGCAACGTACCCCGACCCTGGATTAGATCGCTACGCCGCCTCGACTTTAGCAGAGTCAGCCAGCACTGGTAGACCGAGCTCTAGCCGGCAGACTACGCATAGCCCGTAGCGCAAGCGCATTCCACCAGACACCACCACCTGCCGTACCTGCCTCGGTACCACCTGCACGCCCGCCCGCACGCGCACACCACACGAGGGCGCACGCACGCACACTAGACCGGACCCGCGACTGGACCTTGCACTTGCATCTGAGCAACAACAACAATAACGAGGCAACGGGCGTGCATCGAGTGCACTCTGAAAGCACAGCACACACCTTGTGGCCACTCCCGAGGTGCCAGCTGGACCCTTTGCCGATTTGGCCACCGCTACGGTCCCGCCGAGTAATAGTGCTGGCTGGTCCCCCGCGCTGCACGCTGGACCAAAGTTGGATCGACGGATCAGACAAGAGGGTTTTGCATCCACCGCTGCTGCACCCGCTCAACCCGCACCCTCGACCACCCGCCCTAGCCCTTACCACCCCTCCTGCCGTCCCGGACACGACCAAAGGTTACGTTGCTTGCACGATCCAGGTCCACCCCTCCGCTCCTTGTCACTTTCACCTCCTTGACATCCACCACCACCTAATCGCTCCTTTCATTGTTGTCCCCTCCACTTTGACCACCCCGCCGTCACCGTTCACCGTCTCCGATCCCGACCACGCCGCGACTGCATCCGCCGCACGCACCCACCCTCCGATCATCCACCAGCCGTCATTCCCGTTCCTACCCCTTCCCGTTCCAATCTCTCTCTGCCAACTCTCCCGGAGGACACTTCAGCCAGTAAATCCCCTGCTGCTGTTGAAGTGTTTGTGCTACCTCGCATCCCCTCCATCTCGCCAACCACGTCTCCCCGCGCCGTCTCGTCGCGCCTGGTTGACTCTACCGGCATGGAGAATGGAGTGGGATCACATGCCTCGCCCCCAAACGGCGAGGTCGTGAACGGTAAGTCGTGGTCCAGGCTTTTCTTCATCGGCAAAGACGGCAAGGAGCGCAAGGTGAAGGACAAGGACGGCAAAGGCAAGGACAGCAAGGGCAAGGATGGCAAGGAGGGCGTGAACCCGTCGCCGAAATCCGCTTCCTCGACAACGCTCGACAGCGCAAGTGTCAGCGCCTTGAGCGCCATAAGCGCGAGCGTCGCGAGCCTCAGCCTCACCCCCAGCGTCAGCGCAAGCGCTACCGACGGCGAAGTCCCGCCCTCCCCCAAGTCCAGCAAGTCGGCCTTTGCGACCATCGGTAGCTCAAAGGCGCGCTCAAAGTCGCGCTTCTCCTACTCGTCCAACCGGGGACAGTCGTCGCCGTCGGTTCCCCAGACAGCGGCGTCCCCATCCGCATCCCCTCTCATCCGGGATCGCGCTAACAGGCTTACAGGCATGTCCTCGTCGTCGGCCTCCGGTACGGCCGCATCCGCAGACGACCACAGCATCGCCACCACCCAAAACTCGGGCATTGCTCAGAACATCTCGGTCCAGATCGGCAAGCATCGCGCCGGAGAATCCTGTGAGCAGCTAGAGCTTCAGCTGCCGGATGTCGTCCTCGGGCTGACCGTCGCAGCTACCTCGGTCGAAGACACGAACAAGGCCACGAACAACTTCCAGACCCTCGCCACGCGGGCGAACAATAACGAAGCGACACTCGCGTCCCTCCTACCCCCGGACCTCATCTCGGACGGCGCATCGGAGAATGGATCAGTCAGGTCTAGCGTCCAGGCCCGCGTCCCCTCACGACAGCTGTTACAGGCCGCCCTCGACCTCGCCCAGCGTGCCGTCGAGATGGACAAGGGCAACGATGTCGCCGGCGCGCTGTCGGCGTACCGCGAAGCTGTCACAAAGCTGCGTGTCGTCATGGAGCGTGTCGGCGTTGAGCCGTCAGGAGAGAGCAAACGGGCAAAGAATGACGATGAGGGAAGGACACTTCGGGGCATTGTGAGTTGTGGGGCGCCCTTTCTCGACTGACCATCTCAGCACGATGCGTATATGGCACGCATAACGCTGCTGTCAGCATACGAAAGCAATGAGGGGAACGTCAACGTCGACACAGAGGAAGACACGATCCCCGGACTGAGCAGCTTAAACCTCGATGGCACCCTCGCGAACCTGACGTTGGATGGAGACATGGCTTCCTCCGCGGCTAATGCGGGCGCCTCGACATCAGCTTTCAGCATCAGCATGTCCCCATCAACGTCAGCCAATGGTGCGAACGGCGACAGCGTCCTTCGCTCCCCCGACTCGGCCGTCGGCAGCTCAAGACGGCTACGCAAGCTTACGGGGGGCAAGTCGCTTGGCCTCGACGAGGAGTCGTCAAGCTTTGACCCGGCATCCGTCGCCGACGCCGAGTCGTCGGCCCCGAGCACATCTGCCGCCGCTGCCGCTGCGGGCGCCAGCGACGCAGGTGCTACGGACATCAGCAGTGTTACTTCTGTTTCCGCGCCGACAGCCGTCGACGCGACGTCCCCGCGGAGTAGTTTGCAACACGAGGAGGACGACCGACCACTGCCGCCGTTACCCGGACCAGGAGAGGCGCGGCCGCGCAAACAGAGCCTCACGTCGTCTTCCCAGACACTCAGCGCCACTAACAACGGCACCCTTAACCGGAGACACAAGGGCGGAGCGTCCATGTCGAGCATCTCGGAGATGAACCACGACTCGCCCCGGGATAGCGTCACCGACTATGACAGCGCGTCCATCAAGTTCCGGACGATGCGGTCGTACACGAGCGGCAGCCCGGACGAGTATGGGCGGTCATCCCCGTCATCGCTCCAGGCCGTGTTCCGGCAGACGTTAGCCCCACCGGTCCGCCTGCAGGGAACGGCGCACCTGTCCCCGCGGCCAGAACCGCAACCAGCCGACATCATCCACCGCCCCTTCCACCTCCTCCGCATCCTCTACGCCTCGATGGACGCTTCGGGACCAGGCGCGTACCTGACGAGCGTGATCCACATCGACCCTGCTGTATGGAAGCCGGCGAGCTGGCGGAGCTCGGGCAGTTCCAAGGGAGCCAAGCTCACGGGCCAGGAGGCCAAGATCAAGTGCTGCGACGCACTTGTCGTGCACCTCGAGGCCGTGAAGCGGGCAGGTGCGCCGCTTCTCGATGGCGGACGAGAGGAGCGATTCGGCGCCGACGACGCCGCCTCGCGTCTGTCTAAGAGCCAGATGGAGACGGTGACGCGCTCGGCTGAGGAGATGCTCGCGTTACTGGAAGCGCTGGACGACGAGCTCGACTCGACGCACAAGCTGCTGACGTCGCGGGGCGTCGCGGTCGGCTCGGGGTGGAAGGGCAAGTCGCGGTCGTCGTGGGGCTCCCGCGTCGCCGCGCGCGTGGACAAGATGGCGGCGCGCAACTCGCCCTCGGATCAAAACTCGGTCGAGCGATACATCGATCTGTTATCGCAACTGTTCTACCTGAGCGACGTGCTGAACGAGCACCTGAAGAACTTTACGGGCGACCAGAGCACCAAGCCGTACCAGAGCTTAAACGACAAGATGTACAAGGCGATCGAGAGCAAGCTCAACCGCTTCGCGCAGTTCATCGGCATCATCCTCGTCCCCTTTGTCATGGACGACTTCAAGGTCTTCATGGTACGTCTCCTCGGCATGTACAAGAGGGGGATCTCAAGTGTGGATTAGAAACATTGGACTGACCCCGACCAGTCAGGGTACCTCAAGGGCGGCCTGCGATACTTGGAAGAGTAGACCCCTCTTCTCCCTAACGGCAATTCTCGGCACATATAATGACACTTCCTTTCCTCTCCTACTTTAATCTGACGTTGTCTGTCTTCTTCGCCTTCGCACGCGCGCTGTTTCCTATCTCCGTCCGCGCCGACCACGACCTTGGGCTCGTGCGCCTCCTCGACAGCCTCTGATCCACGCCTGGGTCCTTCGCCTTCCTTCGTTTTTCTCTTCCTTCCGTTCCACTTTTGGTATCTCTTGGTCACTTCCAGACCCACGTCGACGATATACGACACACTACTACACACAACTACGCAGTCCTACCTCGGAGACGAAACAGAACACAGAACACAAGAAGACGAACAGAGCCTCGCAGAGCGTAATAATTCCCAGTGGTTTGTGACCCTCCTATAGGTATTTCTAGAATTCCTCACAGATATTGATACTTTTGTCTTGGTCACCTTAATTTCGGACTTGATACCGTTTCGCATGTAACTGTTAGATGGGCGTGCAGATGGGTACGAAAGGGACAAGGGTGTGCGACTTGCCGCCGTCGACCAATGCTGCAGAGCGCCCTTCCTCTCAGCCAGATAGCCGGTCCATCGTCAGTCCGGAGTCACCATGGTATGACGTTGGTTGTTCGACCACAATCGACAGACGCGCAGCCGCGACGCACGAGGGAATGTCAAACACCACTGACAAGGCCAAGACACGACCGCCCTCTGTGCCCTGCGCCCTCACTGCAGTACGCTTTCCCCCCGTCCTCAACACCACATCACCTTACGCTCCCCACTCCCCGACTGCGCCCCAGTCAGCAGAAGAGACACCCCTACATCGAGACATAACACGCTCTTGACCAGACAGCATTGGTGCATGCGATGTCTAATTCCAAGCCACCTTGCGTCGTGAGCTCTTGAAGCTGCCAAGCCAGCCCTTGAAGTGTCACGTGATCTGCCTCGACGCACGCGACCACCTCGTGGGTTAGGTCTCCCACGCGCTCCCGAGGCACACGACGGAGAGATCGGGAAGGACGCCGGATGGGTACTCGTCAAAGTCAGTCAGTCGTGAGTGAGGATTGTGGCGATATCCAAGATGGATAGGGGCCAGTGACGGATGGGGATACCACGGATGGCGGATACCGGGCGACGATGCTGGCGCATGTCTTCGCACGTTAATTCGCACGGATTCGCACCCGGGCGGGGCGGAACTCTAACACTCGCGTTGACCTGACCTGTACGAGGTTTACGAGGTTTACGAGGTTTACGAGGTTTACGAGGTTTACGAGGTTTACGAGGTTTACGGGGTTTACGGGGTTCCGTGCCCTGCCAGGCTGAGCCACCGTTACCGTCGTCACAGGCTCAACGATCACAGAGGAAGATTGCTGCTTGCTCCCTGTTTATCGATAACGGCCCAGAAATAGCCATGGCGCCGCCTTGCGGCGGCCCGGCGCCGCCATGGGCTGCGTGTCTTGTTCTTGGTCGAGGATATCTTGCTGATAATGATCGAGTGCCATGTGTGCTGACGATACCGGCCCCTGTGGGGATAAGAGGTGAGAAGGGCAGGTCAACCTGAGCTGCTTCGTCGTCCTCGAGCGCATGGGCGTTTCGTTTGTAGCTCGCACGAGGTCGTTTTCATGTGTCGCCAGTGACGCTTCTAAGCCATCGCTGAAGACATCGAAGGGTAACAGCCAAGCAGTTGTCGGGTATGGAGGAAAGTGCGAACGACACAACGATGCGAGCAAGTACCTCCATGTCGTCGGCTTTGACGACCGATAGGACTCAAAGTACCAGACAACGGGAAAGTGACGAGTTGGGAAAGCATACGGTGTCTGCTTGCTGCGTTCCGGCAAAGACGGCAGACGGCAGAAAGATAGGAGTAATTCACCAAGGAACGGGGTACCGGGTCTTCCGGGAGATCGACATCTGGCTACGACGTCTTTTTTTCGCACCTGTGGTCGCCCGAGTTCTCCGAACGACTGGCGAGGACGAGTTCAGCCGTGCGTTGCGACCCACGCAAACTCGGCTCTGCCACAATCTTAGCTCCCGATATGGAGTAGAGAGGGTGGGGCAGGCGAAAGTTATCTCGTATCGGACGCCGTTTCTCACAAGAGATGTCTCATCGAATCTGTATCTTACGGCAAGGACGGCGAGACATGGTGTTCCCAATTCTGTAATCGCATATCTTGGTTCGGATGATGCGGGGTCAGCGGGGTGAATGGGGGCGGCGGGGCTGTCCGGGGGAGACGGGGGGAGATGGGGCAGGCCCCGTCTTCCGGGTCTCCCGGATGATGTGCACCGCGGTACAGAGAAAGCCGTCGATCTGCGATGGCCATTGTGGGATCTGCGGTGACCCAGGCGGTGTTTGCGGTGACCCAGAAAATACAAGCCTCGTTATCTTAGGAGGAAGGGATCGGCGAACACGGCGCTTTGGCAAGGATGCAGGCGTGGGAGAGCTGGTGTGGGTGAGACGGGAGGATGCATGCTTTGGTCGGATGATCCGTGTGTCAGGTACAGCGCCGTAGCTGGAAATAGACACTGCCGGTGTGTGACTGAGTGGGGAGGGGAGTGTCGCGTGAGAGTGACGTACGTACGCACAGGCTAAGGCGTGTCAGGTGTCCCGAAGCGTGTGTGTCAGCCTTGCATTGAGCTGGTTCCAGCGGAGATCAAGTCCAGACCGTGTGTTCTGTCACCGTGGTGGCAAAGTGGCAAAAGCGGCGATCCTCCCGAACTTTTCCAAGATCTCCATCACCACCACACAACTACCCCAGGAATGACCGGGTCACCCATGTATTGGGACCTGATAGACGAGTTATGCGAGTGATGCTTCTCAAATTCAGCCGTGTTATTCCAATGCCGGGAAGCGTAACGTACACATTCAAAGCCAAGAGAGAGGAACGGGTGGAGGACCCGCGGGGAGCCGTGTTGGAGTCGGTCGCCGATCGTGAGCTTGTGCAAAGCGGCAATCCTCCCGAAGCCTTTCTCTCCTCAGCTGACAGGCACCTGCCGGTCTGCCTTTTCCCTTCTGGGCCGGCAATTGCTTCAGGTTTGCCTTGCCAGGCTGCAGAGCAGCCCAGGTTGCCCGCCGAACAGCTGGAGCAGCCGCCAGGGACGACCCGGGACGCCCCCTTGCAAAACCCCGTAGAATCTATCTTGGTCGCACGCGTCAAGCGGCCTGCCTGGCCTGCCCGGCACACCCACAGCAAGACGGTTTCGGCGAACGAGCCGTTTTTTGCACCACACTCTCGACCCCATCCACCTCCTATCGGATCACTGGTGCCCCTCTGGAGCTAGCCGGGGTCCTGTGGGTCCAGTGCTTGCGCGCTTGCAGCTCGCGCGATCTGGGACAGGGAAAACACCTAAGGACTCCAAGGGACTGGACCAGGTGGACTGCCGGCTAGTGGGATGACAGAGCCAAATAAAAGGACAGCTGGCTAGCGTCGTTTCTTGTCGTGCATCGGTCCTCGAGTTTCCTCTATCTTTCTCTCTCAGCTTCACTTTAACTCTACTCCGCTTCACTCCCTTGCGACCACCTTCGAAGCGCTCTTTCAGCGGACTCCTTCTTTCGACGACCACCCGACGACAAGTGGTGCCGATATGTCGCGAACTGGAAAGCTCGGCGATCGCCTCGCCTCCATCAAGGCTGGCAAGTTCCGATGTGAGTGGCAAGCAAGCGCGCAGGCAAACAAACTCTAGTGCACACGACCATCGCAGACGAGTCACCTCCAGAACTCAACTGACAACAGACAACTCGCCCTGGACGCAGGTCACCCTCACTGGTATCATCTGTTTCCTGTCTCCCGGTCTCTTCAATGCGCTCTCTGGTCTCGGTGCCGGTGGTACCGACGATGTCATCACGATCAACGTCGGTAACTCGGTCCTCTACGCGTGCTTCTGTCTTATGGGTTTCCTCTCTGGTTCGATCAACAACGTCTTCGGTCCCCGTCTGACCATGTGCATCGGAACGATGGGTTACTCTCTCTACGTCGGATCTCTCTGGGCTTTCGGTATCCACGGTGTGCACCTTAAGGCGTTCGTCATTGTCGCCTCTGGTATTCTTGGATGCTGTGCCTCGCTCCTCTGGACCGCCCAGGGAGCCATCATGATGGCGTACCCGATGGAGAAGGACAAGGGACGTTCTTTCTCGCTCTTCTGGTCCGTCTTCACCATGGGTGGTGTTGTTGGCTCTGCGATCGCCCTCGGTATCACCTCCAAGCAGAAGAAGGGTGCTTCCGTCTCGACCGCCGTCTACATCACCTTTATCATCCTCATGATCATTGCCATCTTCGTGTGCTGGCTCGTCCTGCCCCCGTACTACGTTGTTCGTGGTGACGGCACCGTTGTCAAGCTCGAGTCGGACGTCGGCGTCCTCCACGAGATCAAGGCTTTCGCCAAGCAGTTCCTCGACTGGCGCATGATCATGCTCTTCCCCATGTTCTTCACCTCGAACTACTTCTACGCCTACCAGGGTTCGATCGTCTCCAAGATGTTCACTCCCCGTGGCCGTGCCCTCGCTGCCCTTCTCTCCAACATCGGTGCCGTCTTCGGAGCCATCGTTGTCGGTTTCGTTCTCGACTACTTCCCCGGTGGCCGTCGCCGCCGTGCCATTGCCGGCTGGTGCTACACCCTCTTCATGCTCTGCCTGGTCTGGGGCGCTGGTATCGGCTTCCAGACTCGCTTCAAGCGTACCGACAACGACGGCAAGTCGCTCGGCTGGGACTGGAATGACAGCATCTCTCACGGCCCGCTCGCCCTTCTCTTCGCCTACTACTTCTGTGACTCGGCTTACCAGGGCCTTGCCTACTACACCATGGCTGGTCTCACCAACGACCCCTACAAGCTCGCGCGTATGACTGCCTACTACAAGGGTGTCCAGTCTGCCGGTGCCGCCATCTCCTTCGGTATGGACGCCCTCAAGACCCCCTACCTCACCGAGGTCATTGTCTCGTTCGTCATCATGCTCTTCTCGATGCCCTTCTGTCTCTACATCCTCTGGGGCTTCAAGGAGACCAACTACGACGCCGAGGGTGTCGTCCACGTTGAGGAGCTCGACGAGGACCAGGTCCACCACGCCGCCGTCCCTGCCGGACACCACACGCACGCGCACGACGTCGAGGGCGCCCACCCCACCGACGAGAAGAACTCTGCCGAGCTCCAGATCGAGAACCCCCAGAAGTTCTAAGCGTCCCGCATCGATCAGGTTGTCATGCTCCGACCTGCCGCGGCAAAGTGCAAACTTTTTTCCTTTCCTCCCCCTCACCTCTTTCACACTGTTTTTCTCTCGTTCTCGCTCCAATCTCAGGTTCAACGGTGGTTTCGCAAGGGAGACTGCGCCCTAGAACTCCTAGACGGAGGGAGGGTTAATCAGGGTAACAACACGCAGTTAAGGTCGGTGTAGGTAGTTTTAAGGTTTTATCCCATATGACCCTTTTAGGTAGTAGTAGTCCAATTAGCAATTAGCAAGTCGTCTCTCTCCCCACATCAAGTAATAGTCTTCGTCTCCTGTCAAACGGTGATGCGATGCTTTGTATATATTCTCAGCTAAACATTCGTTGCACGGTTGCAAGGCTTTGGAGTAACAGAGGGAGGCAGATCGGTGGAGCTCGCTAGTGGAGCTTGCTTGGCGACTGGTCCAGGAATGCAGAGAGCACAGAGAGGATGTAGCAACTGCCCGCTGCAGAGTCAGGTGATCCTCGGCTGAAAGTGAACATGTGCTTCCCAGGGCGGGCCAGGCTGGTCAGGCTGCGGCAGCGGTGGCGCACGGTGCGTTTTCTGCTCTCTTTCCGCCGCACAGACCATCGCTTTGGCCAAGCATCTGCTCGGTCTGACAGTCTGGTGGTCAGCAGACGAAGCACAACCCTTGGCTCCGACCGAACCTATTCCTTGCCTGTCTCCACTACTGCCCCTCAAGTCTCCACATTTGGCCCCTCGCCCCTCTCGCGACGCTGACTGAGCTCCGCGAGCTCCGCATATTTCGAATACCGCTTTGCCTGAACTCCTTTGGAACGCGCGTCCTTATGCAGTCCCTCCAGTCCTCACGGCTCACGCGCATACCGCGTGCATGTCCTGATCGTCCTGAGCCCTCACACTTCCCTGTCAGGTCCGTCAGGTTCATGCTCATCAAGAGTTCAACTGCCGCTCATCAGCGACTCATCTGCGCTCGGACGCGCTCGGACCATCGAGCAGCGGCAAGGACCGCTCGGATCAGAGCCGCCGCAGTCTTCTCTTCGATCACACCTGCAGAAATATCGCTGTTCGCCGTGTTCTCCGTTACCCCTCTGGACGACTGCGCATGTTCACATGGGTCCACGAGTGCGGCATGCGCGGCATGTGAGCTCTCATTCTTCGATATCACTGGCCATCAAGGCGTTGCCGTCGGTAGCGTCGGTACCGTCTTGCCGAGTGCTCGGCAACTCCCAGCCAAGAAGTATAGTCCGTCGCGCAGCTGTGTCCTCGCCGATCTGCCCGCGATGAGGCAGGCTCCGCCCATGCGTCAGATCTGTCTTCAGTCTCACCGCCGGCAACGGTTGTCAGTGGCAGTCGTCAGTAACGAGGCAGAAGAGGAGCCACGAGCCACGGGATACCAGCTTGCATCTAGCAGAGTATGTCGCGGACCAGCCGCCGATGAGAGATCAGATCACGGATCCAGTCTCCTTTTTCAGTCGCACCAGGGGAGATCGGACTCGGAACCAGCCGAATCCTCGCAGTCGTAGTCATCCTCGTCGACGTCAGCACCGGGCTCGGCGTCGTGCTCCTTCTGCTCGGGCTCCGGGAGGGCCTCCTGCTCAGCAGGGGTGGTGGGCTGGGCGCCAGGCTGCTCGGCCTGGACCGAGGAGGGAGCGGGCTCCGCGTAAAGCGCCGCGGGAGGGTTCCACTCCCCAGCGGGCGTAGGAGCGGCCCACTCAGAGGTCGAAGTGGACTCCTGCTTGTTCCAGTCGTGCTTGCCGTGCCACTCGCCCTGGCCGTTGCCGTGCTTGCCGCCGCGCTCGCCGCCGTGCTTGCCGTGCTTCTTGTTGTCGTTGTGGTTGCGCCAGCCCCACGCCTCAGACGAGGTGGCGGCAGGCTCATTCCACTCGGTAGAGACAGGAGCGGACGACTCGGCGGGGGGCTGAGACCAGGCGTTGGCGGAGGGCTGGGACCACTCCTCGGTGGAGGTCGGGGTCGAGGACTGAGCGGCCGCGGTGGAGGAGGTAGGCGTCCAGGCCTGAGCGGGCTCGGACCACGCGGGCTGCTCGGAGGAAGACGAGGGAGTCCAGGCAGGCTGCTCGGCAGCGGGGGAGGGGGTCCAGGCAGGCTGCTCGGCAGCAGGGGAGGGGGTCCAGACAGGCTGCTCGGCGGTAGAGGAGTCAGGAGTCCAGGCAGGCTGTGAGGGCTCGGGAGCAGGCTCTCGGTCGAACGCCACGGCGCCGCCAGCGGCGTCGTTGTTGCCCGAGTTGCTGGAACCGCCGTCGGCAAACTGCCAGGAGATAGGGATAACGCCAGGAGTCAGACCGTTGTTGGAGATAGCCTCGAAGACGGGGCGGCTCAGGTCGAGCGAGCCCACGCCGCAGCCGGGACAGAGGTCGACGATCCTGGCGGTGGCGGTCTTGCCGGTGTTGGCGGTGATCTGGACCATGCGGCCACAGTGGCTGCCGCCGTCCCACTCGACGTGGTTCATGGCGACGACCCACTCCGAGTCAGAGTTGTAGTTGCCGCACGCGCCGAGACCGACGTCGTAGTACGTCGCACAGTGTCCGCCTTCAGCCGAGCAGCCCTGGCGAGGGAGCAGTTGCACGGGGATCGGGGCAGCCCAGCTGCTACCGAGGAGAGTGGAGATGAGCGCAGTCTTGACAAGAGTGAACATGTTGACGACGTTGCTTTTATTCTAGGTGTTTAGAGGTAAGGTGGGGTTGCGTTAGCAAGTGGTGGTGAAAAAAATGTATGCGTAGTGAGGCACAGACGAAGGTCGAAGGCGTTGAAGGCGGAGTTGGCGTCGAGCTGGACTCCTTTGGTAGGCTGGCGTCAAGCAAGCTTGTGTGAAGGGGATGGACAGTTGAAGGGTGGGGAGTCTGACGCCCCGGCCAGGCGGCCGTTCTTATACCTTTCACGGGCGGCGTCGCCTTGCCGACCCGATGTGCGAATGCACACGCATGCGCAATAGCACACAGTGCAGAGGGGCGAGGAGTGCAACGCATGGGCTGTGGACGTGTGAAGGGAAGCAGAGTGTGAGCAACCTGGCGTTTGCGCACGGGACCATGCCGCTGATCTCAGCACACGCACAACGCCACTGCGCCTCCATAAGCTTGTGTGCGTAACTTCAGCGATAACCATGATCCGACTAGATCTGGGAGCCTCCCTCTCGCTCCTCGCCCACATCTCGAGATAGAGAGAGCCTACCCGAGCGACACTGCAATGATCTGCGTGAGTAACGATTCAGCGTGACTACGCACGATGAGCACCGACTTCCCCTCGGATCGTCGACAAGCGACCTCGACTTGACAGGGCGACGCTTAGCGGTCCTAGAACGGATGATACTGCTGTGAGCGGTTCCAGGCGATGGCGTTAGGGAAGGGGGCACCGGGAATGCATGACTTTGGGCCGCGACCGTCCTGGATGTGCACGGACAGCAGGGTGCTCGTTTGGAGGGCGAACGTGGAACGGGGTCGCGCCTGGAGACCTTGGGAATTTGGGATGCGGACACGCACACGACGCCGCGAATGAGAAAACATGAGAAGATACAGGATGAGTCATGCGTGTGCTTGCTTGCTGGTGCCGTGTGGACTGATGCGTAGGATGGTAGTATCGTCAGCGAGTGGGAGGAAGGATGAGTGGACTTCAGCACAGTGTCAGACAGACATGGTTCGGCGTCCGACGCTAAGCCGGAGCCAAGATTAGATTCCGAAGCCCAGCACCAGCTTCGGGTCTAAAATCCATTCCAAGCCGCACAGGGCGGGCCTGGGCAATGCGACAGTGCGCAAGTGCAGTGTGCGACGCCTCTGCGTCTTGGAGTTTAGTCATCCGCAAACCAAAGTGGCCCCTGTTTCACTGAGGTGTAGTTCCCGGAACGCAAACTCGTCAGTAAAGGTACCTCACGGGGCGTCTCCGGATCCAGAATGCCGAGCCTTCCTTATCAGCATGTTAAGCACGCACTGGCGATGGCCGCCAGATATTCGCATATCACACGATCTATATCTATTCGAATCACAACTCGCAGAGGATGCCGGGGACCTCAGCACTTAGGTTGCTGCATCTTCGTAGTGATGTTAATGTTGCCCTGAACCTTCTGCTGCACCATGGATTTCAGCGCATCAATGCCGGCAGCCGACTGCGACCAGTCCGTGACCCCAGCGAGGGCACCAAAGTCGAAAGCTTTTGTCAAAGTCGTTCCGAGTGTCCAGGCGCCGCAGTACCTAGTGTCGATGTAGTTGACCTTCAGGCGGAAGGCAGAACAGCTGGCGATGTCCTTCCACGTGAGAGTGAACTCATCGCCCGGGAGTGTCACTTCTTTGTTGTCGCCCGAGCCAGCCGGGCCAAAGTTGCCGTTCAGGAAGTCGAGACGCTTCGGGTGTTCCCAGTGCTTGGTCTCCCACTGGCTCGCACCCTCAATGCCCTGTGCAACGACCTCTGTCATCAGGTCCTTCATAGCCTGGTTGTTGAACCACGCCTCAGAAATCTCGATGCGGTATGAGGTATCGACTACGTCCTCAGCTCCAGCAACCTTGTGCGTGAGGGATTCGGATGTTCCCTTGTGACAGGATACAGAACCACATTGATTGCTCCCGATAAGATCTTTGAACTCCTTCACCGGGTCGGCATTGCCGAGGTTGATAGGATTGCCCGACCACTCCATCACCCAGTCGGCAGAGGAAAGGCACTGCTTTACCTTGGCCTCGTCAGGCTTGATCATATCCCATTTGTATGCCGGCTGAAGAGGAACAGATGGCACCGCAGCAACGCCTGCAAGAAGCGCCGCGCCTGCAGTGAGGGTGGTGAAGTCCACGATGCCGAACATGCTGAGATGTTGAAGCAATGGACGAAGGGCGAGCTGAGGTGGAGAGAAGTTGGGTGGGGCTGTAGGCGGGGCACTATCGCCGTCGTCAGTGAAGACAACGCTCGGCCGTCAGTGCTTCTTATGTATCCTTCCACTTCTGATGAGAGTCTGTCGTTCCGTGTTGACTCACCTTGGGCATAGCTGAATGTGGCCGGCGGGGCGATGCCGCGGAAAGGTAAGAAATTGTTGAGCACGAAGGTCTGCCCCTTTGGTCCGCAAGGAGCAGAGCGGGTTGCGGACACAAATGGCCATCCAAGGCCACACGCCCGCCACTCGCTTTCGCCCAGCTGCCGATGTCAGCTGTGGGTCCACTTACTTGGGGCGCGTACTCCTGCACCATGCGGTTTTGCACAGGCGAGGATACGAGTGTCGGTCATGTAGCAGGAGGCCGCCGACCTCTCGTATCAGATTGGCAGGGTTAGCTCTGTCAGCCGTGGTGCAGGGTTCTGCGATAAGCTGCAGGGCCTGATGACACTTGAGGCGAAAATAGCCCGGATCCGACTGCCAAGAAAGCGCTGATACTGTAGTGCCCGTAGACCCTGGAGCACTGCACAGATGTTGCGTTGGCCGCTTGCCCGGCCAGAGATGCCCTCAGCAGTCTACGTGCAGGAGGCCGGTGTCTTGCTGGGTGGAGAAGCATCGAACTGAAAATATGCACGCTTGCCTGACTGGTAATCGAGGGAAGACGATGGTCAATATGGTGAGTGATAGCTGTGATATTCGTCGTCATGGATCGATGATCGTCCCACACCCTACAATCGGAGACATGGCTGTTCGGAGAGCAGACTGAAGCGATTCCGAGGGGTCAGGTGTGTGGTAATGAGTGCTAGGGTGAAGACCTGGAGAGGACAGGTCCGTATAGTTGACGGTTGAGTTGACGAGCTGTGGTTATCGGGGAACATCCACATATTCCGTACTCATGAAGCTCAAGCGGAGTCTCTTGCCTGCGCCTGAGGTAAGGGGGGGAGCACGGTCTGGTTGAAGTGACCTTCTCCGCTCTCGGATGTCAATTGTTTCAGTGCGTTACCATCCGGCGTTGCCACCGCGCGGTGCCCAGTCTCGTGATCGGCAATCAATAGACGATGCGCTTGGTGGGGTATCGCTTTGCGGCCTCGTGATGGTGCTAAGCGCGATGGTGTGGAGACGGAATGTGGGGTTGTATGCAATGCCGTCGCTGTGCGATGTGTAGTTATGCAGTAGCGACTGGTGGGTGGCACGTTCGCAGGCGCGCGATGGTCTCGTGAACCTTATCACCGGAAACAACACCGCGACTGCGTTCGGTGAAAACGGCGTGTGGGAACATTGACACGCTAGCACCATAACACACTCTCACCCATTGGATCGGACACGTCCGACACCTACTTCCACTCGATCTACTTCCACCTCCTGACTCACTACCATTCAACCACTCTACGCCGACAGATCCGTTCGGCGTGCACAGCTGCTAGTTGTATTGCCCACCTCCACTACTTAAAGGGTCGACGTTCTACCTGAAGCAAAGACCTCTAGCTCACGAGCAGCGCATTGCAAGAAGTGTACCTTCACCATGACCATCGATACGAAACCAGTTACCATGATCATTCTCGGCGGCGGCCAGCGCGGCGTCGTCTACGCCAAGTACGCCATCGACCATCCTGACAGGGCAAAGGTCGTGGCCGTCGCCGACCCCCGCGAAGCTCGCCGAAAGATCTTCCAGCGCCAGCATCAGTAAGTCTTGCCTTCCTCCGCCGCATGTGCCTTCCTCGGGGGGCCTAACGTGTCTTCTTTGGAGCTAACAACAGCCTGGAGGACGATATGCTGTTCGACGACTGGAAGCCCATTGCTGAGCGCCCCAAGTTCGCCGACGCCGTTGTTGTCTCCGTCCTGGACCAGCTGCATGCCGAGCTCGTGGAGGTCTTCTCAAAACTCGGCTACCACATCCTGTGTGAGAAGCCGATGGCCACCTCGATCCCTGACTGTGTCAAAATGGTGAAGGACGTCGAGGAAGCACCGGAGCCTATCATCTTCGGCGTCGGTCACGTCCTCCGCTATTCGCCCTACAATCGCCTCGTCAAGGAGGTCCTGGACTCCGGTGCGATCGGCGACATCGTCAACATCCAGCATATGGAGCCGGTCGGCAACCAGCACTTTGCGCACTCTTTCGTCCGCGGCAACTGGAACAAGGAGCATGAGACGACCTTCGCGCTCATGTCCAAGTGCTGCCACGACCTCGACATTCTCTCCTTCTACGTCTCCGGTCTCAAGCCGTCCCGCGTGCAGAGCTTCGGCTCGATCGGCCTCTTCAAGAAGAGCCGCAAGCCGAAAGAGGCTGGCGACGCCACACGCTGCCTTGAGTGCCCTGCCGAGAAGGACTGCATCTGGAGTGCCAAGAAGATCTACGTCGACCCTTTTGAGCCCGGATCCACCGGCCGCAAGGGCTGGGCCGCCGTCATGCTCGATAACACCGACCTGACGCTCGAGAATGCCAAGGAGGCTTTGAAGACGAGCCCCTACGGCGTTTGCGTCTACGAGGCAGGCAACGACGTTGTCGATCACCAGACCGTCAACATCGAGTATGAGGGCGGCATCACGGCTACGATGACGATGAGTGCCTTCACTGAAGCCGAGTGCGCGCGTAGCACTATCATTCAGGGCACCAAGGGCGAGTTGATCGGCGACATGCGGAGCTTCACCGTATTTGACTTCCTGACGCGGACGAAGAAGACGTACACGCCGCAGAGTGGCATCGGGTCGCACGGCGGCGGTGACGGCGGTCTGTCTGCTGCTTTCGTCGACGCCATCCTGGCAGGCGACCAGGCTCCCCTGGGGATCACGCCGCAAGACGTGCTCAACAGTCACCTTATCGTGTTTGCGGCCGAGAAGGCGCGCCGCGATGGCACGGTCGTGGACTTTGACTCATTCAAGGAGCAGGCCCTCTCTGGTAAGATCAGGGGGATATAACCATGGGGATGTAGGATATAGATAGACTAAGTAAGCGCTTGAATGCGATGTAGATCCTCTTAACACCTAGTGCTGCATGCTGCAGTATGTGGGGGTCTGGCCAGGGGCCGGAAAGTCCGAAGATAGCAGCTAGGGGATGAGGTGCTGCGGGATGTGGGGTACTGAGGGTTGCAGAGGGTACGGAGTGTCGGACCGAGACGCCGTCTACCAACGTATATGCGCAAGGAACGGCCAAAATGTCTTGGAAAACAAGAAGGGCGAGGGGGTGGAAGACGAGAACGGCCTCCGACCGGCATGCCCGGCAGCAGCGGCAGACCGGCAGACAAGGCAACGAATTGTACGAATTGTGCGCAGCATGTGACGCCATGTGGTGCTATGATCCGCTATGATCCGCCATGATCCGCTTCGATTCGAGGGGTTCAAGAGTTAATCAAAGCACCGCCTCGTTAGTCACCCGGTGCGTGGGTTTGCTTCTTGATTCTGTTCGCCTCTGCCGAGCTCAGCCCCGTGCCCAGGAATAGGTTCGGTCATGGACTGCTGGAACGCTACCCGGGGCATAGTTGGTCCAGGGGCGATTGTTGGATTGTTGGAAAAGCGATGAAAAGCCCACCCAAGCACGTCAAGATAATAGGACGGATCAACCAACGAGAGGGGGATAAGAGCCAACGTACTACCTTGTAATGAGACGCTTGCGATGTGGTGTTGGACATGTTGGATATTTAGGAATGGGGATGAATGGGACCTTAGGCTGAGGCTGGCGAGGCACTGCGTGGTCTTCATGAAAGGCTCCCCTCCCAGGCACCAGGCACGGTGGGTGCCCCTCTGCTCCCTATTGCCTTTACCCCCTCCCCCCCTTCCTGTCGTGCGTGTGCATGCTGCCCTGGCCGAACGGCAGATGAAGGAAGAACGTCGGGTGATTGAGGTAGTCTACATGTGGGCGGGCGGGGACCTGACCTCCTGGGTGGTGGCCGCAATGGTGGGCTTTTCCGGGTGTGTGCGCACGGCTTGGACGGCTGCACTCCGGCTGGGTAGGCCTGGCACGGCCGGTGGGTGGGTGCGTGTGGGGGACCACGCCCCCGCCAAACCCAAAATCGCGCGCTCCGACAAATGCGGCGATTGCGCCGGACTTTGGCGTCCTGCATCTCCACTCTGCTCCATTCTCCCCCCCCCTCTGCTCGCTATCATCCAGCCCAGGCAGCTATCGAGCTAGCACAAACAGCTCCAATCCAGCCCGTCCTCGACCACACGCACCGCGGCTGCGCACCCCAACCAAGCCCCCATCCCCGACCCCGACCCCGCACACGGCTGCACGGTTACGATACGGCTTTCACGGTTCGCGGATTCCCCGCGCTCGTCCTTCAGGTCGTCTTCCCCCTTCGACCCCTCGTTATTCTTCGACCCTCTCGATCCCTCTGCTCTGCGGCTCTGACGCTCTGGAACGACAGAGTTCGACTAGCGCATTTTGAGCATCCCATCGCCCATCCCATACCCCATACCGACTCCATACCCCATTCCGCACGTCTCACTTACCTCACCTCGTTTGCGAAGCTCCCCTTCCTCGGCCTCTCGGTGCGCCTCGACATCCCTAATTCCTGTCCCGACTGGGCTATTCTCGGTCGCTGCCCCTGCCGTCCTGCACGTTCTGCGATAGCTCTCCGGTGTTCTGGCGCTGTAGGCTGCTTTCGCTGCCCTCTGACTTCGCTCTGGCTTTGGCTCTGCGGCCCTGACATTTAGTCTGTTCGCTTCACGGATCAACGCTTCAACGCCCTAGCCACCAGGCTACGAAGACCAGCTGGACCAGCTGAGCCACACCTGGCAGATTACCAGCGGTCAGCTTGCCGCCCACTGGGACGATTGATACGATTGAGCCACGGAGCCAACTGCACCGCTGCCCGCGGACGCCATACCACTCCCAGCTGGGCCCAGCTCATCATCGCGCACTTCGCCCATCATCCCGACGAGCCGTTGACTGCTAGTACGCCGCGAGTATTCCGTCGTCCCTTGCTAGCCCTGTCGCCTCTCGTGCCTTCCTCAGACTTCCTCTTCCTCTTGCTCCTTCTCTCCTCGGCCCTGGACCTTTGACCCTCGACTCTCTACGGATCCTACGCGTATCCCCTCCAGACCCTCTCCTCGTGGCTCTGGTCTGGTTTGTCATGCCCCTGCTCCTCTCCACCTGCGCGTCTTGACAAGCTCCATCTCTGCTATCTCCACACCGCATCACCGATCACGCGATCCCGCCCTCTCCGGCCTCTCTTTCCCCAGGTCCCCCAACTCTCCAACAGTCGACGTGACAGCATAATCTCTCGCGCCCTGCTGTTCTACATAAACCTGCACCTCTTGGCGTCGCCCGCGGATCAACTCTTCCAAGGCTCCGCCAACACCCTACTATATCAAACAGTGCGCCGGTCGCCTGGTCGTCTGGCACATACTTCCCTGGCTGCTAAAGTCGTTATCACGCCGTCTACACCGAGGCCGTTGATCTCGGAACCGCCAGCCGTGACATAAACCCTCGACCCACCGCCGTCACCACCCTCAGCAAGCTCCGGACCTTCGGATCCTATGCAGGATACCACGGTCGGCAACGACCCTAGACCAACCTCAGCCCGATCGAACAGCAGCTTCTCCTCTCAGGTCCTCGACCCAGCTATCAACATGACTACCGACACCTCGCGCCCTCCGCCTGAGTCGCTGGCGCCGCCGAGCGGCCCGCCCAAGAAGCGTGCGCGCAATAACTCGAATGTGACAGAGCGCCGCGAGTCGTTTGCGGCCAAGTCGTCTTCCCCGAACGGAGATAAGAAGGACCCTCACTCCATTCTCGTTCGAGAGAAGAAACAAAAGGCGTGCGCAAACTGTCGCCGAGCAAAGCTCAAGTGCATCGTTGAAGAGAATGAGTCCGACTGTGTCCGCTGCCGTGCCCGCAAGGAGCGGTGTATCTTCTACCCCAGAGGACATGTGAGCTTAGCTAATAAGCTGGATTTCAGCTGACAAACAGGACGAGGATTGGCAGCAGACGCTGACAGCTGACGTGTACAATGGCCTGCAGCACCTGTCTCAGATGTCTGCTGCGGTTCACCACATCCTGGAACACCTCACGCGACAGGGCGCAGTTCCTCCGATGGAACAGCCCTTCCAGAGATATGAGGTTCCTGAGCGGGAACTAGCGGTGCTGCAGGGATGGGGAGCTGAGCGTAATCGCGAGCTTGCCGCAGAGGCAAACCGCAAGCGCAGGCGTAGCAAGAAGTCCGAGGACGACATGGACGACTCTGCACTGTCCATGGCGCCCTTCCCTCCCGACTACAAGATGATGGACGTCCACCATCAGCAGGGCATCCGCCCCTCAGACGTGCACATGCAGCGTCTGGAGCGGATCAACAGTTCTCCTGATGCGATGACGTTCCCCCCGGGACAGGGACCAAACAACTATGGTGGTCCTATGGGACCCGTGGAGATGGGTGGCTTCAGGCCCAACGGACCGAATGGCCCCCATGGACCTAACGGACCCAACGGCCCCAACGGTCCCCCCGGCATGCACCCAACCCCCACCTCGTTGCCCGCTATCTCTCCTGTGGAGACTACGCACTTCAGCGCGTCATCCGTCGACAGCACGCAGCCCGGCCCCGTTTCAGGTCCGATGGCACCGCCTTCAAACCCTAGCAGCAGCACTCAAGGCATCTTCGGGCTGCTGAATGAATCACGTCCGGCTCAATCGCCGAGCTCTCAGGCACCGCCGAACCCAGCGTCCTTTGCCAGTGAGCAGCTCGGTTCCGCCGATCCGCGCCCAAACATCATCAAGCGAGGACTCATCGGAAACGGCGAGGCTATCAGCCTTGTTAATTAGTGAGAGCTTATCTTGCATTGACCCTTAGAGCGCAACTGACATCAGCTTCCACTCGAAACTGTCGCCATGGCTCTTTGGCTACCGCCTCGAGTTCTGCAAGTTCCCTTACATCCCCCAGGGGCCCAGCACGATTACGCCCTTCATTCTGAGCGTCATGTGCCTCGTTGCCGCGGAGCGCGTGCCCAAGTCCCACGAGCACCGCCCGGTCCTGGCGCGCGAGGTCACGCAGCTGCTCGTGAACTCTCCCGCGGACAGCTTCATCTCGACGCTTGACACACCCTTTGGTGGCGGTACCGGCGCTAAGGACGAGGATGGCGAAGAGGAACTGGACCCGGAATTGGGAATCGGACCTGAGGAGATCATCGGTGCCTGTATTCTCGCAACCTTCATGACCGAGCGGGAGCAAGCTGCCACGATCGCGAGCTCGGCATTCAAGTGGGCCCGCGGTTGGATCAAGTGGACGTCCCTCACTGTGCCTCTCCCTCCTACGCTTGGCGAGGTGTGCGGTCTGCTTCCCGTCAAGCGCGATGCCACGCGCGAGGACATGGCCCGCGTGTGGCTGCTGTGCTACATCGTCGACGGCACGGAGGCGCTGCAGCGGGACAACCCTGCTACGCCCCGCCGTGATCCGATGGCGTACTGCCAGGTGCTGATCCCGGACTCGCCCCTCCCTGGCGAGGCTTACCCTCCGCACGACATCCTTCTCACGTTCCATGCGCGCCTCATCACCCTCCTGCGGGACTGGTATCACAGGCGCTCGCAGCACGAGGCTGCAATGCAGGGTGTCAACCCCGCCGCCCAGTCAGCCGCGCACGCCCGCCTTGCGTCCAGCATCAATGCGAGCCTCGAGTGGTGGCGCGCCGACCTCGAGAGCCACGGACTTGGACCCGATTGGATGCGCCATATAGACCTTTTCTGGGAGTTTGCGCGCATGCTCGTGCATGCTACGAGCGCGAAGAGTCTCGGCGGCAACCCGCGCCTGCGCTCTGCGTCGTGGGCGCACGGCATCGAGGCCGCTGTCGGTTTCCTCGAGAAATGCCACGCATGGCCCTCTCGCGAAGAGCTCTGCAACCTGCCCCCGTGCTATCTTTCTGTGAGTTTATCGCAGCTAGCGTGTTTGGACCTTTTAGCTGACGTCAGATGATCACCCTTGCCGGATCCGTCCTCGTGGACGCTATCAAGGACCAGGGTCTCAGCGGCTCGCCGTTCCAGGCCGAGGACGCGATCCCGCTCCTGAACGATGTCGCAGACATGCTCTCGTCCGGTGGCCTGCCCCAGGCCCACGTCAGCCGCAACGCCGGCCAGACACTGCGGCAATACGCGGACCAGCTGGCGCGCGTATCATCCGCCTAAAAACGCCTTATCGCTCTGTCGCCTTATCTGTTATCAAAGCACCACTCTCGGCTCCCCATTTTCTTCATCCGTTGTATACCCACGTTTACTTTATCAGTAGCCTGCGCCACGGGGAGCCAACCGCCGTCCTCGCCGCGGGCTTCCTCCGTCTTTGTCTTCTGTTCGCCCGAGCCTCTCGCCCGTCTCGCGTCTCGCGTCTCAAGCCAGTAAATACATGGACCCGGACTAATTATAATGGCTCTAGTTGTATGCACATGCATTGTACTCCCCTACCCTCCATCTAAGCGTGTCCGTTGACCGGCGCCATAACGCCGCCCTTGCTGAGCTCCGGGGCGCGGAACGCCTCCTTGCCCATGACCCAGGTAGACTTGACCTTTCCGTCCCAGCCAAAAATACACAGGTCGGCATCAAAGCCCTCCTTGAGCTGGCCCTTCGTCTCCGCAATGCGTCCGCCGAGCATCTGGGCCGGGTGGTAGGTAGCGCAGACGAGCGCCTGGGGAATAGTGATGCTAGCCCACTTGGACAGGTTGTCGACGCACATGTAGAACGGAATGGCGCTTCCGGCAAGAGTGTTCGTGCCATCGAGAACAACCCGGAGTCCCTCCTTGCGGAAGGAGAACCCAGGTCGCCACTCGTGCAGGCCGTCGGGCAGCGTCGGGTCCAGAATCCACTGCGCGTCCGTGACCAGGATACAGCGGTCCGGAGCGGCGCCGTACGCGATGCGCACCGTGTTCGGGTGAGAGTGCAGGCCATCCACAATGATGCCGTAGTACGGGCGCGGGTCCGGGTTGCCGAGCAGACCGATCACGCCCGGGTCGCGGTGGTGGATTGGCGGCATGGCACTGGGGTTAGCTGACTACTCTCATCTCGACAGAGTTCCAGTGCAGAGAGCTGGGGATTCGGCGCTAGGTGGCCCCACTCACTTGAACAGATGCGTGATCATCCTGGCGCCATTGTGGACGGCCTCCTGGGCCTGCTCGAGGTCGGCATCCGAGTGTCCAATCGAGAACGTGACGCCGCGCTTGGTCAGCGGCTCGACACACTCCATAACGCCCTTGACGTCGGGGGCGGCCGTGATCATCTTGACGCCATCCTGGTCCAGTCCCTCTCCGTACACCTTCTCGAAGCTCTTGATCGGCGGCGTGTCCGTCGCCTGCAGGAGGAGCGTCTCGGTGTGCATCCCCCTCCGCTCGGGGTGGAGGAAGGGGCCCTCGGCATGGTATCCGAGGATGTGGGCGGAGCCCTCCTTGCTCCGCGGGCCGAGGAGGCGGAGGAGCTTGGCGTACAGCGCCTCCTTCTGCGTGATGATCGTGGGCACGAGCGCCGTGGTTCCAGTCTCGACGATACGCTTGCACACGTGCTCGAGGCCGGCGACGTAGCGGTTCTCTCCCGGCTCCGAGTCGTCGAGCTCGGAGAAATCAATGCCGTACGCGCCGTTGATCTGAACATCGATCAGACCCGGGGACACAATCTGGCCCTGCACGTCGATCGTCTGTTCCGGGTTCAGGCGGTCCGTGAAGAACGAGTCTTGCCCGGACACAATCTTGCCCGTGCGCGAGTTGATGTACAGGTCGCCGCGGACTGCGGTGCCGTCCGGCTGCGCGAGGTAGCCGTTCGTGAAGCGGATGATGTCCGCCATGGTGATGGCGAGTGGAAAGAGATGGAAGTGGGGTGGAGGAAGAAGTGAGGGAGGAGCTGACGCGAGAAGCTGAAGTCCAGACTAGGTATGTGTCGAGGAAAGAGTCGGTGGGGACTTTAGAAGTGTGGAGGTTGTCAGTCGAAGCGTTGCGGGAGAGCAGATCTGTTGTGACCAGATGTGGATGGTTTTGAATCCCGCCGTGCCTCTACTCACAAAGAGCAGCTACGGCTAAAAGTCAGCAACGTTCATGCCGCCCGGCCACCTGCGGGCGGGGAGCCAGCAGCGGCGAGTCCGAGATCCAGACACTCGTGAAAGCGGCGAGATTTCGACGTCACCCCCGGCTCCCCCGGCTGCCCTGGTGCGGGTGTGGGGCCTGAAAACAACTGTCTTATCAGCTCGCCGACCTCGCCGGATTCTGAAAACGGCGTTTCTCCCGATCGCCCCCTGCCAGCAGAGGAGATCCCATTCCCGCGGCCCCGATGCATCACCTCCTTGCACCTCCGGCATAGTCGGTACTTTGACCATCCCCAAATCGGGCCAATGCATCAGCCGTAATCCCCATTGTGCCAATGCTTTACGGAGTATGCTTACTGCCCCTCCCCCAGATGCTTCCATTTACTGGAACCCGCGTCGACTGACTGCCTTTACGAGGTTCGGGATAAACGCCGCTTTTTCGCGTGCAACCTCCCTAGCTCCCTCCTTGCGGTACATGACGGCAGGCACCACTGTGGGCGACCGGGCGGCACGGCAGAAACGCTTGGAGCGATCTCGCAAACGTTTGCTGACTGTGGTCGGCGTCACCGGTACTGCGCCGTAGCCCGCTACGCTGATGCAATATATTGCGCCAACTTGTGATCTTCACCCCCTTCCTCATCACCATAGCCAGTCGCCGCACGCCCTACTTCTAGCCAAAGAGCGCCTCTTCAGCCCCCACACCAAACCACATTCGCAACTCTTACAACTTCATCGACCCCGAGCTTCAGACAAGCACAAAGCACAATGCGTCTTACCATCCGCGACACGAAGGAGGAGGTCGGCTCCCACATCGCCGACTACATCGTCCGCCGTATCAACAAGTTCGTTCCCACTGAGGAGCACCCGAACTTCGTCCTCGGTCTCCCGACCGGCTCCTCCCCGCTGCCCGTGTACCGCCGCCTCGTCGAGCTGTACAAGGAGGGCAAGGTCTCGTTCAAGGTGAGTTTCAGTTTCCTCTCTGGGTCTCCGAGCTCTAGGGCTCTCCCAATGTGACTCAGAACGGAATCCGGCGAGGAGCAGAAACACCCCAGGAATGTTAGCTGACGCCCCAGGATGTCATCACGTTCAACATGGACGAGTACGTCGGCATCCCCCGCGACCACCCCGAGTCGTACCACACCTTCATGTTCAAGAACTTCTTCTCCCTGATCGACATTGAGTGAGTATCTACGTATGGCGGGCGTCGGCTGCAACCTCGGCAGCACGGTGGTGGGGCGGCACTTCCAACTTTTTGGCGGAGTGCGGGGCCCTCCGCGGTGACAAGCGAAGGTTGCCCGCCAAGCTTCGGCCCTGTCGGCGAGCTTCGAAGCCTTCTCTGGCTCAGAGTCCGGCCCGCAGTGCCGAACCCATGCCGCAACGGCGCACAGAAAGAACGTTTAGCTGACACACCCAGCCCCAAGAACACCCACATCCTTGACGGCAACGCGGAGGACCTCTACGCCGAGTGCGAGCAGTACGAGATCGAGATCAAGAAGGTCGGCGGCATCGACCTCTTCCTTGGCGGCATTGGTGCCGACGGCCACATTGCGTTCAACGAGCCGGGTTCGTCGCTCAAGTCGCGGACGCGTATCAAGACGCTCGCGTACGAGACCATCATCGACAACTGCCGTTTCTTCAACAACGACCTCGCCGCTGTGCCGCGCATGGCGCTCACCGTCGGTGTCGCGACCGTCATGGACGCGAAGGAGGTCGTGCTCATCGTCACCGGTGCCAACAAGGCGCTCGCGCTCTCGCAGATGATCGAGGGCGGCGTCTGCCACATGGTCACGGCGTCTGCGCTCCAGAGCCACCCCTGGGCCCTTGTTGTTTGCGACGAGGACGCCACCGCCGAACTCCGCGTCAAGACCGTCAAGTACTTCAAGAGCATTGAGAAGGTCCAGAACGAGGTCGAGGCCAAGTACGGAGAGCAGGGAAGCTGGCGCATGGGCGTCGCCAAGCCTACTGCCGCTTAAGCGGTTTCCACGCCAGGAGCGTTGTCACATTATTCAGTATCTACCAGCCTTTTAGTATGTTTGGGATGCCATGTTTCCTATAGAGCTTTCTTTCCCATGAGTGTGGTGTTCCCAAGTGTGGTTGGGCGGACGCGCTCTGAATAGAGTGTGTGATGCGCGCATTAGGGCTGGTGCAAGCTTGGATACACACAAATGAACCCTCGGGGCAGGGGCGCGGACCTGATCGACAGTGATAACCGTTATCTGACACAGTGCACACATCTGTGTCTCACGACGAGGAGCTTGATGCGTTGATATCTCCTCTTCTGCTGATCGGAACGAGCTGATTCCAGCACCATTCGACGCAGAAAAGCATGGACTATTCCAAAAGAATGGTTTTCCCACACGGGGAATCGAACCCCGGCCACGTGCGCTCGTGAACAACACTGAAAAGCACGGATCCTAACCGCTAGACGATATGGGATGACGTCAGCCACGAAAAATGTGCGAATTCCGGGATTCTGACTAGCTAAGGAGCTTGCCCTTCTCATTGCGCGTCGACTGCACCAAGTTTGGTTCTTCTACGCATCGATTTGGTGGGGAAATGATGGTTTGAAGTTGGACTATGCGAGCAGAAGTTGACCTCCACCTAAGACGATAAGGGTGATAGGGGCGAACTGAGGCGGGCGTGTGTGTGTGAGGTGTGGGATGTCTCAGGCAGCCCCGGACAGTGATGAGGGGGCGTAAGAGATCAAGCAACGGTTCCACCTCGCCTCACCTGAGGTTGCGCTGGAGCGAAACGCTGCGGTGAGCGGAGACAGATTCAACGCCTTGTGCTGGCGAGAGAGTGGTGGGCGGCACTGTAGTGGACGAGGGGTGACCATTTTTCGCGAGCGACGACCTGGAGCTTTGGCCGTGGCAGCGAAGACGGTTTCGACTCAAGAGTGCGCCAGTAGGCGCCATTTTTCCGTAACTCGCGTTCGTCAGATAGTTGCTACCGTGGTGGAAGAGAACGGTGCCATAGGCGCCGACTTTCGCTAGGTAATGAGTTTTGTGGCGGTTGGCCAGGGAGCGCGCACGAGTGGAAAACTCGCAAGTCAATGACAGTTGACAACATTGACATGCTGACAAAAGCTGATTCTGGGTTCAGTGCAGCGGGTGTGCACTTTTCTGTGCCCTCACGGATGTTTCTCGCGTCTGGGTGGCAACGGAGAGGGTACCATGGAACCGTAGCCCTTCTGCCAAACAAAGGTGGCGATTATTAAGTCCACGCGGAGACTAAGGCTCAGCGGTACCACCGACCGGCGCAGCCTATGTTGCTAAAGTCATTTTGTATTCGTCCTGCGAAGAAAGACCCGCGAATGCAGTGACCCGCCCGACGACGGGAATACCGAATCTCAGCGGCGACCATGCACAGGTGGTTGGGCGCACGAGGGGACTCGAGGGCACAAGGGCGCTTTGTACAGCTTTCCCCTGTCGCCCCTCAGATTTGCCTTGACGAAATTCACGCACTTAAAGCTAAGGGTGTAACGCCTTTCTCACTTGATCATAGCGATGCATGATAGCTGATTGACGCCTCCGCGTCTATCCAGCACAGGACCCAGAAATGAAAGGACGGTACAATGCACAGAGAGACGCTGCGTTATGATGGGACGGCATCGTCGGAGGCGCTGGCGGTGAGGCTGGCACGGCGTTCTTGAAGAACTCTGGCCCGCGCGAAGATGTCTTGCAGCAAAACCTCGAGTGTCTGGCGCTTGGCGTCAAGCTCCTTCAGCTCCTTGCGCTGCTCGACGAGCTCCTTCGTGAAAAAGTCGAGGTGCGCGAGAGTGTGTCCCGAGTCGTCGCTGGGATCTAGGCGGGCGAGCTCGCGCCGCAGCTTGGCGATGTAGCGCTCCGTGTCCTCGATTTCGCGGAGGATGTTGTTCAGCTCCCACGACACGACGTTCTTCCGCGTCTGCAGGGCGAAGCGGCGCCGCGAGTACTCCTTCAGGTCGTGTATGTCCTCGGCATCGGCTGCCATGGTCTCGCTGTCGGACTCGCCAATGAGGTATTCAGGGGTAACGACTTCAATGTCAACGTGGCAGACGATGGGGTCGGCGGGAGATGGTGGCTGGAAGACGGACGGCATCGTGAGGCTTTGACGGCAGAGTGTGAAGAGAGCAAAGAAGAAGGTGAGGATTGGCCTGATATCGACGACCATGGCGGTCGTGGAAGAAGCGTGAAGGATGCGAACGAGAAGCGAGGATGTGCAAGACAATCTAGCCTAGTACGCGAGGGAGTGTGCCGCCCGCTGGGCACCAGGTCAGCGGAATGTATTCTGCGCGTGCGGCTGAGTGATCCACACATCATCCTCTCTCTGCATATAGCTACAACAGTCACACGACAAGCGGACGAGACAGTGTCGCAATCATCTTACAGCAAACGGAGGCGCTCTCGAATGAGAGCAGCAGACAGGTGAGTCGGCCCGGAGCCCGAGAGGTTTCGCTCATGCTCGACCTGGTAGGTCCAATCCAGGATCTGTTCCATTCGAACAACGTACGCCTCACGTTGACTAATCCTGGGTTTGATGACAGTCTCGAGCTCGACACTGGCGGCGTAGTGGTCACTTGCGGACCCATGCTGCTGCAGCACGGAGATGAGCTCCGCCTGGCGCGCTCTCAGCTCCCCGATGTCCGTCCTGACCTTGGTGATCGCTTTGGCGATCTGAAGCCTGGCGTCGCCGATCTCGTTCGTCTCAGACGCCAAGCTGTTGCCCCTATGATCGGACTCGATGTTGTCGGGATTGTTGGGGCGCTGCACCGTTATGGGGCGAAGGAGCGGGGGGGCAAGGGCTTGGCCCCAGGGCAACATCGTGCGTTCAGTCACCCAGATCTGGGAGTGACTGAGGTAGTCGACCCCAGGGCGCCGTCTTATACACATGAACTTGGGCCCCAAGCTGTGTCGCGGACATGGGACGATCCTCGACTCGCAGGGCACAGCGGGCGTGAAGGAGGCACCCTCCGCATACACGAGGTCTTCTCAACTGACTGCGCATTCTACTGCGCGTGCACCGTGCATGCTCCGTGCATCAAGCCTTAGTGAGGAGACTGTTTCTCCATCTCGGTCACTCGAGGAGAAGGCGCTTCAGCAGTACACCGC
Source organism: Trichosporon asahii var. asahii CBS 2479 (assembly GCF_000293215.1). Classification (NCBI taxonomy): domain Eukaryota; kingdom Fungi; phylum Basidiomycota; class Tremellomycetes; order Trichosporonales; family Trichosporonaceae; genus Trichosporon; species Trichosporon asahii. The sequence continues at coordinate 155,012 of NW_014040921.1, forward strand.
GACTTCACTGCGCAGATCCAGATCCAGCAGAAAGGGATCTGAGCGAAGGGAAAGCTGAATACGCTACCCGCTTCCAGTGTCCAAAACCTAAGGTTTGCGGCTGACGACTAACGCGCGGAAAGGTCAGAAAACTATAGGCATCCGCCACACTCAAGCCTACGTTGCCACTGTTCCACACTCTGGATGCGGCATCCGAACACTGCCTGCCAAGATGTACATGAGCTGAACTCTTCAATGGCAGGCTCGTAAGGGCGAAGACGCATGCGGTTTGCCACTCCCCCGAATGGCTTGGAGCTGTTTCGCTGAAAAGGCGTCCTTGCGCCTGACCTCCGAGCGCCCCGCCGGCGCAACACCACCTTTGAGGTGGATCGACGTCCTCACTAGTACAATGGTTCAGTATTCCCGCCTTTCACGCGGGCGATCAGGGTTCGATTCCCTGGTGGGGAACTCTTTTGATCCTCGTTACTGGGCGGTCCGTGCGCAGAGTGGAAAGGACGCTGGCAAGAAAGGAAGACCATCCGATGGCGGTGGAGTGGTGTGGTGTGGTGTGGAGGTGGAGGTCAACCAACTTCGCTTGTCGCCTCTGCTTCAAGCTCCAGGATGCGCTTCGCGCGTGCCGATATCCAGCTAATTCACTGCCCGCATTGCAGCCGTGGCCTTATCCTCGCGCTTCTCTTTGTTGTGAACAATTGAAAGAACAATACAGCATCAACACGGTGTTGCGGCCATTTGCCACTGGACGTCCTCCACTCTCTCACGGTGGCGTCCATATTTCCGCGCGCGCGCGTTAGAGCGATTTCGAACGAGACCCCGTCGATCGACCTCAACAACAACATGGCGACGCAGGGTGGCCCCACCGGGCGCGAACTCGACCAGCAAGTGCTGCAGTGCCTCGAGGCGACCCTTTCTCCTGAGGAGGGTCGCCGTCGCGGCGCCGAAGAGCAGCTTAAGACCCTCTACCATCACCCCGGTACGCCATGACGCACATCTCATCGACTTTTCGCTGACGTCTAAGAGGGCGGCCTCTCTCTGACGAGGATCATGGGCGACCACTCTGTCGCGCTGGCGCAAAGGCAGTCGGCCGGTATCCTGCTGCAGAAGTACATCGCCCAGCACTGGTACCCCGGCGCGGACGCATACACCCCGCCTACGACCCCCGCCGAGGTCAAGGACGCCGTGCGCCCGCTCCTCCTCCAGTCCCTGTCCGACCCCGAGAGCAAGATCCGCTCGGCGTCGGCGTTCGCCACCTCGACTGTTGCCCGCTTCGACTGGCCCGAGGACTGGAAGGACCTGTTGAGCACGCTCGTCAGCATGCTGCAGACCGGCCAGCCTGCCGCAGTGCACGGAGCCATGCGTGTCGTCACCGAGTTCGTTAAGAATGACCTCAGCGAGGACCAGCTGCTGCCCGTTGTGCGCGATTTGGTCCCCGCTCTGCTCTCGATTCTCGGCAACACCGAGCACACCTACCTCACCCGCGCGGACACGGTCGCTGTCTACCGCCACATCATCACGATGCTGAACATGGTCAAGGACGAGCACCCGGCGGCGGTGCGCCAGGCCCTCGACCAGATGGCGCCTGTGTGGTTTAGCGCCTTCAGCCAGCTGCTCGCTGTTGACCCGGCGGCTGAGGTGGCGGCGAACTGGGACAGCCTGGCGCTCCGTATCCAGATCTTCCGTGTCATGCTTACCTTCCAGGGTGCGTTCCCGAAGTACCTCTCGCCGCACGTTGGAACGTTCCTGCGCGCTGCCATTCTCAACCTCACTTCTCTCCTCCCGACCTTCTTCAAGTACTACATCAGCAACGACCCCGATGCGCCGGATCCGCCCGCGCCTGCCCCGGACGCGGCTTACACCGCGAAGATGGACATGGACGACCTGGCGTGCGCCATCTTCGAGTTCATGGAGCCGGTTGTGCGCGTGCCCGCCGCGAAGGAGCTGTTGATTTCCAACGAGGGCGGACAGGAGCGTGGCACTGCGATCATGGAGACCATCGTCGGGCTTGTTCTGAACTACACGCAGGTGACGAGGGAGCAGGAGGACGAGTGGCTGGAGGACGCGAACGCCTTCGTCGAGGACGAGGACGAGGACAACATTGTGTACTCGCTCCGCATCATCGGACACGACCTGATGGGCTCGCTTATCGACAAGTACGGACGCCCGGTTGGTGTCATTATTAACGACCTGGCCAAGCGCCGTGTGCACGAGAGCAGCGACGCCCACTCGCGCGGCGAGGCGACGTGGTGGAAGCCGCTCGAGGCTCTTCTGGGCCTGATCGGCGGCATTGCGGACGACGTGCGTGGTATCCTCGAGGATGACGCCCTCGAGAAGCGGCCGAACACGTTTGACCTTGCCTTCTTCTTCGACCAGGTCATCCCGGGCCTGCTGCAGCAGTCCTCTGCTCTGTTCCTGCAGGGCCGTGCATTCGTGTTCGCGAGCCAGTTTGCCGGTGCGCTCCCGCCGAATGTTGCTCAGCAGTACCTCGGTGCAGCGATTGTCGCGCTTGAGGCGCCCGACACGAGCGTCCCCGTCAAGATCTCGGCGGTCAAGACGCTGCGCAACTTCTGCCGCTTCGTCGATGCCTCTGTCATGGGTCCCGAGGCTCCGCGCGTGCTCTCGCTTCTCCTCCCGATTCTTCCCGAGGCGAGCAATGAGACGCTCTACCTCGTCATGGAGACGGTATACGCCGTTCTGTCGCTGGACAAGGAGCGCCTGACGGCCGACGTCGTGCGCACCGTCTGCGGCGCGGTGTGGGAGCAGTGGATGAAGAATCTGACCGACCCGGTTCTGACGGCGATCGTGGAGGAGATTGTGGATGCGCTGGCGTCCTCGCCACTGCAGAGCGTCGTGGACACAACGACGGCCTTCTTCGCCCCGCGCATCGCCGAGCTCATCCTCACCCCCACGACCGAGGACACGGTCTACGTCCCCGGAGAGGCCGTTCAGCTCGCCAATGCGCTGATCAAGCCGCGCCCCGGCCCGCTCGGCGGCGACTTCATTTCGAGCGTCACCGCCTCGATCATCACGCTCCTGCGCGGCACGGACGACATGGACGTGATCCAGCACGGCATGATCCACCTGACGCTCGTGGTGCGCAAGGACTGCGACTCGCTGATTGCCTGGCACGCTCCTGATGGAAGCAACGGGATCGCGTGCATCTTTGGCCTGCTTGGTCGCTTCCTCGCGCCGACATTCAGCGAGACGGGTGGTGTCTTCGTCGGTGATCTCATCATGCACATGTTCCGCAAGGCGGGCGGGGCTATCGCCCCCGTCCTCGGCGACCTGCTGCGGGCGATCGTCCAGCGCCTCGCGACGGCGACGATGCCGTCGTTCATTCAGAGCCTCGTCATCCCCTTCGCCTACCTCTTCGGCACCGAGTATACGGAGCAGACGCTCGAGCTGCTCTCCTCGTTCCCGCCCGTCACCATGGCGGACGGCACGCAGCGCCCCGCGCTCGACCTGGTGCTGCAGGCCTGGTGCGAGCAGGCGGACACGATTACGGGCTCGTGGAATATTCGCGTCTCGGACCTCGGGCTCGGCAAGCTCTTCGCCCTCCCCGCCCCGCAGTTGCGCAATGTTACCGTGCAGGGCGACATGGTGGTGGACGAACGGAACCGGAACCGCATCATGACGCGGTCGCGAACGCGCTCCACGCCGACGACCTATACCTCTGTGCCGTTCCCCGTCAAGGCGCTGAAGCTCCTTCTGAAGGACGTCTCGGCGGAGGGAAGTGGGAAGAAGAAGGGCGGCGCGGCGTACGACGGCGAGATTGAGGAGGACGACGGGGACGACGACTGGGCCGACGACGACCCCCTCGGCTCGGCCGGCGAGGACGAGTTTGCGTTCCTCTCGGACTGGCTCGACGCTGGCGGCGGCGGCGAGAATGACGCCCAGGACGACGACGAGGACCTCAAGACTGACCCGCTCGCGCAGATCGATATGGGCGAGCACATCACCAACGTCCTCCGCCAGTGCTACGCCTCCAACTGCAATGGCATGCAGGAGATGGTCGACGCGCTCTCCGACCAGGAGAAGGGCATCCTCCGCGGCGTCCTCACCGTCTAAAGACTGGAGAGAGTATGCTTGTCCCCACTAAATCTCCCCACGAAAATCGTAACCTTTGCATTTCCCTAATAAACATCACCCATAGTCCTTTCTTAGATGTCACATCCGTTCCATTTGTTTGCTGCTAGGCCGGTGTGCTGCATTCTTGGTTCATAAAAGTGGGGTATATATTTCTACCTCTTGACTATCCGTCCACTTCTTATCTAAAAAGGAGCCGGGCCGTGCGCTCATCCTCGCGCCCCAGCACCGGCCTTCCGCTGACACGTCGCCCCTCTCCACCTCCACTTCTCTTCTCACAATCCGAAATCCGCATCCGGATCGGTAGCAAGGTAAATCTATTCCTGTTGCCGTCGATGGTTGGTTTAGTTGTTGATTGTTGGCGTGGTTAAGTTATAGAAGTCGTTGATTTTGTTGATGAGCTGGAGCAGCCTGGGGCTTAGGACACGACCATGGCCTCGCCAGAGTCGGCACCCGTGGTCCGCTCGTACGCCTTGGTGGCGAAATACCTGACGTCGGCGTCAGAGTCCTCCTGCAGCTGCCGTAAGGTGGGCAGGATGCGGCGCTGGATCAGATCCTGACCTTCCGGGTCGTTGGCAAGGACGGCAGCGAGCGTCTCGAGGCACTTGGCGACGTTGAACCGGATGTTGGGGATCGGGTCCGAGACGAGCTGGAGCGCGGCGTCGAGGACGGTGTCACGGATGATAGCCGTGTTAAGGGAGGGAGCCATCGTCTGAGGTTAATTCTGCACGGGTTTCCACGAACTCACGGTGATGGCAAAGATGGTCGTCATGCGGTAGAGGTAGTTGGGGTGCTCGCCCATCTGCAGGACCTTGGGAATAATGGTGGTGCGGGCCCAGTCGACGCCAAAGACATCGGTCAGCTTCTTAAGGTTGATAGTGGCCGCTTCACGGATCGAGAAGACAGTGTCGCCGAGCCACGACATGCAGAGGTTGCCGAGCTTGTCGTCGAAGAACTGAACGCCGAGCTGAGTAGCGAGCAGAGGAATGTACTCGATGATAGCCTGGCGAACGCGCCACTGCTTGTCCTCGGCGAGCTCCATGATGGCGGGCAGGAGAGCCTGCGACAGGCGGTCGATGCCGATGACGTTGTTGACCATCTCGAGCTTGGAGATGAGGTTAAGACGAACGTCTGAGAACTCGTCCTTGAGGAGGTGGAGGAACAGGGGAAGGAGGTGCTCGATGGTGGCATCCTTGCCAAGCAGAGGGGCGAGACCCGAGATCTGCATGGCAAGAGCAGCGCGAACGTGCTGGCTCGTGTCGCTGGAGAGGTCGCGAACACAGGGGAGGATGCGGTTGAGGATGGCCTCGCGGTCAATGAGCTTGGAGAAGCCGGGGATCTGGCCAGCGGCGGCGGTGCGGACCTCGGCTTCGTTATCCTTCAGGAGACCGACAAAGGCGTTGATGAGCTCATCGCGGACAATCTCGGGTCCGACGCTCTCAGCGAGACCGACAAACTCGTTGGCGACCATGTAGCGCACACGCCACGACTTGTCGGCGACGCTAGCACGGAGCGGCTCGAGGAGGTAGTCCTTGGTCTCCTCGTTCGAGAGGTTCGAGGCAAGGGCGATAAGGTCGGGGATCGTGAGGAGACGGACCGAGTCCTGGTCGTCGCCGGCGAGACGACGGTAAAGAGGGATGATGTCGTTGATGAGGATCGAGTGCTGGCCGTTGACGGAAGCGATGGCCTTGGCAAAGGGACCGAGAGCACGAGCAGCAGCACGGCGGACCATCGGGGTGTCATCGGCAACAAGCGACGCAAACAGGCGGCGCATCTCCTCCTGAGCCTCGGCGGAAGCCGTCGGGTAAGCGGCAGCGAAGAGGGCACAAGCCGACGTGCGCGAGGTGAACCAGTCACCGTTGCTCAGGCGGCTGAGCAGAGGGATGAAGTACTCGTCGATGTGCTGAGGCGAGAGAACGGAGGCGATGGACGAGATGGACTCGGCGGCCTTGTCGCGAACGAGCGTCTCCTCGACGGCCGCAAGGTTCTCGAGAGGGCCGAGAATCGTCCAAGCGTACTGCTTGCCACCAACGTACTCGACAAACGATCCGAGCTCCTCCGCGAGCACGAGCAGCACCTCATCCTCGTCATCGAGCTGGTCCTGTATTTGTTAGTTACTGCCAAGCCTTGCGCCTAAGATGACCACATGTTTGCCTGTTTGCACATTGATTCACTTAGGCGTCCCTCCACTCACTTGGAGGAAAGGAAGGAGCTCATCGCGCGTCCGTGCCGGGCCGAGCGCAAGAGCAATGGTGCTCAGGCGACGGATCGAGCTGAGACGGAGAACAACATCGTCAGACTTGAGCTCATCCATCAGAAGGTGAATGGGGTAGAGGGAGCCCTGCTGGGCGGAAGGAGACGACATTTTGGTGCTTGTTTATTGTCGACCTTGGGAGATGGGAGGACAAAGGATGCACAAGACGAAAGTCGTGAGGGTGCGGGGACGGGTGACGGGGGGGAGAGGGAGTCGTGGGGGTCGGGGCCGTGTGTGCAGGTTCTAGAAACAGAGGGCGATGCCGACGTGTAAGGAGGGGTATGCGACGGAGCTCGTGGGGGTTGGAAAGTCCAGGAGAAGAGACGAGGTCGCGTGTAGGGATATTGTGGGAGGGAAGGGTAAAGATGGATGATGGCCGTGTTGAGGTGATCGTTGCGAGTTGTGACGCTGAAGGGTGCACCAGGCGCAGGCGCGTGTCGAGCCCAGCCAGCCAGCGCAGGTGCCAGCCAGCTCTGCCTAGGCTGACTCTCCCACCGTGGCACCAGACGCCGTGCCAGCCAGCGGACCTATCGCTCCTGGATCGCGGCCCCTAGTTGATTCCGCTCTCAAAAGATCTACACCACCGCACAGTGCCACACACGTCGTAGCCTCGGCGATACACACGTGGCACCTCATTACAATTTGCATTAGCAACCTGTCCTATGAGCAGACTAAATCGCAATAGTGTCGGCTGCTCAGTGACATGGTGGCAGCTTGTGTGCGCAGCGATCGTGGGCACCATAGGTCAACTGGTGCTCTCAAGATATGTAACATGTAGCTATAGTCTTTGCATCTATTTCATCATCATACACAACGATTTACGATGTAACTGTGGCAAAACCGTGGGACACTGCACTTCTCCTATAACACGGACAGCTTTTTGTTGATTGTAACACACGACAAACGCTCCGACGCCTCGAGTCGCTTAGTCGATGTCCATGTCCTCCTCAGGCTGCTTGGGCTCCTCCTTAGGGGCCTCCTTGGGAGTCTCGGTGCCGGGGGTCTCAGTGGTCTTGGGCTTGGGGCGGTTCATGATCGAAGCGCAAGTGTACTGGACGTCGTCCTTGTTCTTGAGGATCTCGGCAGAGGTGATGATGGGGTCAACGTTCTTGGGCTTCTCCATCTGGCGGGCGAGCTTGTCCTCGAGCCAGTGCTGGGTGTTGGCGCACTTCTCGATGACCTTCTGCTTGTCCTCGTCGGAGATGTGGGCGTACTTCTCCTCGCCGTTCTGGGCAGCCGAGAGGAAGTTGTTGATGACCTCACGGAGCTGGGCGGCAGCGCGGGGGCGCTCGTCGTTCTCCCTCCAGCGAAGGACGACCTTGTCGCCGACCTTCTTGAGCTCGTCGAGGCGCTTGACGTAGGCAGACTTGGGAGCGTCCTCACCCTCGTCGGTGTAGAGCCAGTCCTCAGCCTGCTGGAGGCCAGAGAGAAGCTGCTCCTTCTCGGAGGCCTGGACGTAGGCCTTGTACCGGTCGTCGAGCTTGCCGCGCATGTCGTAGACGTACTCCTCAAGAGCGTTCTTGCGCTCCTCAGTCTCCTGGACGAGCTTGTCGTCGGCGTGCATCTTGCCCTCAGCCTCGAGCCAGTCGTCGACAACCTTGTCCGACCAGGTGTTGTACTGGGCAGCGGTGGGGTAGTCGCCGGTGCGCTCGAGCTTCTTCACGATGCGGGTCTCCTCCTTCTTGTCGTCACCCTCGCCAGTGATGGTGACCTCCTCCTTCTCAACCTCCTGGACGCCGTAGGCCTGCTCGAAGTTGGTGATACCGTTGAGGTTGACACGAGCCTTGACCTTAACGCAGGCAAGGTCACCCGAGTCGGTAGGCTTGACGCCGTTGATGCTGAACTGACCAATGCGGGGGTTGGTGCCAACGGGGAGAGGAGGCTCCTGGACGTACTCCGACTCAAGCTCGAAGGGAGCCTTGCGGTAGAAGGTGAGGATCTTGGTCGAGGGCATGGCGTTCTTCTCGGGGAAGACGGTGAGCTCGGTCTCCTCGTCGGGGTTTCCAGGCTCCTTCTGCCACTGGACCTTGATCGGGTAGTTGATGATGTCCTGAACGGCGAACTCGCGGACACGGAAGACGGGGGAGAGCGAAGCACAGGCGAAGGTGGCACCACGGGCAACGGCCTCGTCCTGGTTGAGGGTGTACGAGAGGGGCTTGCCGAAGAAGTTGGAGATCTTGTCCTTGATAGCGGGGATACGGGTGGAGCCACCGACAAGCTCGATGGAGTGAACCTGCTCCTTGGAGATGCCGGCCTGGGTGAGGGCAGCCTCAAGGGGACCGTCGAAGCGGTTGAGGAGGTTCTCAATGAGACCCTCGAGCTGCTCACGCTTCATGGAGGAAGAGGCGTCAACATCGTTCATGATGGACTCGACGTTGAGGGGAGCCTCGGTGTTGGCAGAGAGGACCTTCTTGAGGCGCTCACAGCCGGCGGCAAGACGGAAGATGGCCTTGGGGTTGGAAAGGACGTCAATCTTGTACTTGGACTGGAACTCCTTGGCGAAGTACTGGACGAGGGCGTAGTCGATGTCACGACCACCGAAGTTCCGGTCGTGGGCAGTGCCCTTGACGACAAGCTGGCCCTTGCTGAAGGCAACAACGGAAACGGAGTAGGTGGCGTGGCCGACATCGACGAAGACGACGTAGCGGGGGTTCTCGGGGTCCTCGGGGAGGTCGGCCTTGGTGATACCGTAACCAAGAGCGACAGCGGTGTTCGAGTTGATGAGACGGAGGGGGTTGAGGCCGGCAATCTTGGCGGCGTCGATCATGGCACGACGCTGAACGTCGGTGTACCAGCCGGGGATGGCAATGACAACGTCAGAGACGGCCTGCTTGAGCTCAGTGGAAGCGGTATCCCTAAGCTTGCCGAGGAAGGCACCGACGAGCTGGGTGTACGAAAAGTCGGTGGCATCACCGAGGTACTGGACCTGAGTACCAGCCTGGCCACCAACGTCAACGAGCTTGGCGTTGATGTACTTCTTCTCCTCAGACTGAACATCGGGGTCGTCAAGAGTGCGGCCGATCATGCGGGTGAGCGAGCCGACAGTGTTCTTGAAGTTCGACGTCTCAGCAGTCTTGGCGGCCTCGCCGATGAAACGCTGCTTCGGGGTGAAGGAGATGAGCGAACTGTTGATGTTAGCGGGCTACGTCATTCGACATCTCATCATAGAAAGACTACTCACGGAGTCGAGCGGTTCGAGACCTCATTGGTGATGATGTCGATACCGCGGTGGCGAGCCACACCGATCTTCGAGCTCAGGTTTCCAAAGTCGATACCGACAACACTCTGTGTAAGGTTAGCGATGAACGGTGAAGGGTGCAAAACGTCATCCCGTCACCAGCCCTTCCGAGATTGTTCCGCTGCCAAGCTCAAGTCCTAATGCCGCTCCGTGTTAGCTTTACATTGAGCATTCCGTCGATGCCATGTTAAGAAATCGAATGAGGAAGGTGAAGCCGCAGTCGCTATTAGGAGGTTTTCGGAGGTCCGCCAAGGAACAGTAGGGACGTGCTTCAAGATGGCTTGATCCGGCTACCGACGTCGCATAGACCGAAGCCACGTCGGAGGAAAGCACGCTCTCTCTGCCTCTCCCCTCTCCAAGTGTCGCATAAACTGCTTGTCGGAGGAGTGGAGGTGGTGCAGCCGCCTGAGGGGTCGCTGTGAGGATTTGAGAACTGAGGCTCACAACCACTTCTGGCAATTGTTTCGGAGCTGCTACGCAGGGCCAACGCCCAGAAGGGAGAGCCAGCACACTCTCCTTGTACTCTGACGTAGCTGCAAGGAGGGTCGACATGCGTCGGACATGACATTTGCTCGGCATAGAGTCGGACTGCGATGGGGCATTTCGGTTCTGAACGTGGGGCAAAAGCAGTGACGGTGACAGCGAGGAGCTCGGTGACGGACAGCGGACGGTCTGGCAAGGGGCAAAGACGTGTCAGCACACAAGAAGACTCACAGCCATGATGAATGTGTATTCTTGGGGTAGTGTAGCGAAAAGTCAAAGGTCGTAAAGGTCTCCGGTCCGATTGGAATGGATCCAGTGGTTTGATTTAAGCAAACGGAACAAGTTGCAGCTTCGCTCTCTGGCTGGGACTTGGCTGAGGACTGGCTGGGCGCGCTTCGCTTTTTTTCCTGTAGTTGCTAGAATGCCCTTAGGGCCTCCACCAAAAAATCAGACCGAGCGACCTCCGCAAGCCTGAAAAACACAAGTCCGCAGGCGGAACCTAATCCCTCCACTGCAGGCTGCGAAAATATACGAGACAGCGGTCACAGCGCTACGAGTGATGACGCAGCAGGCGGCCTTGGTGCGGGATCAAAGGGTGGAATTCACCGCGGTCTGTGGGCACGTGTCCCGTCTCCCACGGTAATCGAACTTTTAGTTCTCCCACGGCATCTCGCAAGTTATTCTCTCACGGTCTTACTCCAGGAGCTTTCTCACGGTCGAGAAACAGACCTTGGAATTACGTTCCAGGGCTCGTGCTTGGAACGGAGACGTCGCCGTCAGATCTGGGCCGACGGTGCGTGCGTCGAGCGGAGATGAACGGACGAGGGCGGGAGTCCCGAGCATAAGCTTGATCATCTTAAGAGGTCGGTGCGCTGCGTTGGATCCGGATAGAGGCACTCGCGCACCCTCACTTGTTCACCGTGCCAAGCCCAAACCTGCACCGCAGCGGCGCACAGAGAGCAGTCTCGGCCCTCGAGTGCACTGGCGGCGTCACAGTGTGAGAGATCGGCGTGCTGCGCTACAGCGGACTGCGAGAGTGCTGCAAGTGCGCAAGAGACAGTCACCCGAACTCACTCGGGCATCACCCACCCCACTCCGCCTCCCATGCATGCCGCCACTACGTTCTCGCTTGCACCCCGTTATCTCCCTCGGCCTAGTGACCACCCCCGATGCGCTCTGCGCAAAACCCTCAACGCCAGCGGGCGCCTCCGAACGCCGGAGAGCGCCATGAGTCCAGGTCTCGCCGGCACTCGCTGTGCAACCCGGGGTCCTTGCGCTGGACAAGCATGCCCGGAAGCAATGTGTGCCGAGCCCAGGAGATTTGAAAGCGTCCTTTGGCGTCCTGGTGCGGGATTAGAATCCTCCATTAGGAAGGCCATATGATGCCAAGTCAACCCCATTCTCGCCGCCAAGCAACAGGCGGTGAGGCTCGGGCGGTCCAGACGCACACTGCTTGTTTGGTGACCTCTTGGGTGTTTCTGATCGCCTTGCCCGTAGCCATGTGCGAGGCGCTGCAAAACACCCTCTTTCATTTTGAGGGGGGGTCATGTGCACAACAGCGCCGGGCGGGCAAGACAGTTCATGGGTGTTGGCCAGCACATGACATGGCACCAGGCGAGTGTAAGAACGAACAGAGCAGAAGCGGTAAGTTGTGATACAGAACTGGAGCGCCAGGAGGTCACCACATCCCTCCGTCCCTTAGTACCAAGAAAACGCGATGAATGCGTTGCCTCAGCCGGACAGCCATGTGGGTCAGACGGTTCCTTGCCCTCGCGACCACACCGCATTCGCTCTGTTGCTGTACATCAATACAATTTGCGCATCAAACGACTCCATTGGTAACACTCCGGCTCCTGGCCGCTGCTGTGCGTGCTGTGTGCCGCATACAGCAATGATGCACACTGTGCATGTGCGATCGCCATTCAAGGTCCTACTCCGTCCTGATAAGAGTGGTCAGTGCGTGCGCGGTCGGCAGGAATTGGAGGACGTAAGCCAGGGTGAAGCTCGAGAGCGATGCCGCCGGGTCGCGGATAGCAGCTCGCTACCTGAGGCTTACGTGCAAGATTAATGCTTGATTAAGCAGCTCTACGGACTCTGCTGAACGGACTAACCGGGAGGACGCGTGCATGGGTTCTACTGGCAGTCGCGTCGTGGTACGTGCAGTGGGTCGGATGCTCGGAGTGGTTTGAATTCGCGCACCCGACTTGGCGCGCTTGGCTGGGCAGGGAGGCGAAGCAAAGGGGTTGTGCCGAGTGCTCGAGTGGGTGCACCTGGCCAACGCACGTCAGGGGGTAGTGGCGCCCCAGGGTTGAAGCTCACCCCCCCTTCGTGCGCTACCCGTCCTATGCTTTCATCGCGTTTCACTCTCAACTTGACCTAGCCTGCCCGCACTAGACCAGCACATTCCTGCAGGACCGACACCACTCGACCTCATTGCCCGGTCTAGGGGGTCAGGGCAACCTTGCCTACAGAGGTATTGAGCGAGGGACGCCGAAGCGGCGCACTAAGAACTAATTGTGCGCTTGACGGCAACTCTCGCGCGCGCCCTTGGGCGACCCTTGGGCAACCCTGGGCCTGGTGGCACCCGGATCGTCCAGTTGCACCTGCACACCCGATCAGTGCCAAGAACTAACCTCTTGCGCGGGATGTGCATCTCACCCACCTCACTGGAAGCTCCCCTACCAAACACTGCCCCGGGCATATAATGGCTGACCCCCCTTCGTACTGACATCTTTCCCTCCTTATCCTTCAACCCTTCTCATCTCTACTGAACCACACATCGCGAAAGTTCGGCCGGCCCGTTCTCCTCTCGACTGTCCATCGTTCAACGACTTCTCCTGTGATCACCTACTCTCATTACTATCTCACTGTCTACACTCTCTCGACGTCCCCTCAACGTTCGAACCAACCCACCAAGAGATCATCCTGATACAACCTTGACGGCACATCACGACTTCTCTTGACCAACACACAACCACCTCTCTTGTCTCAATAACCTGTCACTCTTTGTTTCCATAAACCACCAAACAAAATGAAGACTACCGTTATCGCTACCCTCGCGCTTGCGCTCTCCGCCGCCGCCGCGCCCCTCGCCAGCTCTCAGCGCCACGTCATGCCCCACGCTGTCCGCACGCACCGCAACCTTGCCCGCCGCGGCCAGAAGTGCGAGAACGGCACGGTCGGCCACAACTTCGCCGCCGAGGCCCCCGTTGACGTCGCCGAGGTCCTCGACACTGGCGCCAAGAAGAACAAGAAGCAGAAGGGAGAGCACAAGCAGGACAACTGGACCTCTCCCTCTCCCTCGTCGTCGTCTTCGACCGCCGAGTCTCAGCCCACTGAGAACGGCGACAAGCACGACAACAACCAGGGCAACCAGGACCAGAACAACCAGGGCAACAACGACAACAAGGACCAGGGCCAGAGCGGCAGCGTCGGCAGCGGCTGGGCCTCGGGCGACTACGCCTGGGGTTCTGGTCCCGACTTCCTGAAGATCGGCAACGACGGCAAGTATGTTGGCTCTGGACCCCGCGCCAATGCCAAGGGCACGTTCTACTCGCTCCAGAACCCTGCCGAGAACCACGGCTACGACAAGACTGCCTGTGGTACTGACAACCCGTCCGACACTACTCCCCTCGTCGCCATGTCGAAGGACAACTGGAATGAGCTCTGGCAGGGATCCTCCTACGACGCTCCCATCTGTGGCCGTCACATCAGAGTCACCTACAAGGGTCGTTCGGCCATTGCCACCGTCAACGACCAATGCGCCACGTGCAAGTACAACCACATTGACATGTCGCCCGTCCTCTTCTACTACCTCACCGATGGCAAGGAGGCCGGCGACGCCCTCGGCGAGATGAAGGGCCCGGAGTTCTCCTGGGAGTGGGTTGACGACGCACCCCAGGCCCCTGGCAGCTTCACCGACCTCCCCTCCGACGGCTTCCACTGGGACGGCTCCGGTGGTGCCGGCACCAACCCCTGGTAAACGTCGATCGACGGCGTGACTCGCTCACGTTGACCGAACGATGGACCCATAAACCAGACACTATTCATTCCCGCCGCGCACGAGCACTCTGCCTACCCTGTCTCTTGCGCGGCTCGGCACTTTGTTCATTCTTCGCCTCTCCCTCATCTTTTGATTAGCATATGCGAACCGGTTTTGCATGCACATCACTTGGGCATTTGGATCTTCGTTTCTCCCCAGTAGCATACAGCTCCGACCCTCGTTGCTTAGGAGAGTTTGGCCCAGGAGCCATCTGACAAGCCGCGATGCCAACTGACGCACCCGCCCAGGACTCGGCGGCACACAAGGGAAGGTAGGGAGCAGCGACGTGCCTCGTCCCACTGGAGGCTTGCGGTTTAACTCTGGGTTCCCAACTCGCCTCTGAGTTTGACAAACCGCTGGACCCGGTGCCTGCGTTCCTGCGAGCCAATGTCGTCGCTCCAAGGCGCGTCGCACTCTGGAGCGCTGTAACTCTACTGGGCGTGCTGTGCTGCACTCGCTTGTCATGTGCGTCCTGCTCTGGTCCTGCCTGATGCGGACGGTTCTGCTTAGAGAGCGTACTTGCAGTTCGCTGTCGACCATTGGCTGACGTGACCCGCCGCTCCATGCTCCGGTTCAAGGTGCACTTTCAGACTAGTTTGCCCTAGTCTGTGTCCGGTGACTGCCGGACATGCACAAAGCACACCCAGCACGGATGTGTGATGCGCGCGATCACACCGTCCCGGTGTCACTCCCCATTGTCCAACCAGTGATCGGCTGAACGCCTGAATGGGCAGGAGGTGGTACGCGGGCTACGCGGGACGTAATGGCTCCCTGTTCAGCCCGCACGGCATCCCACTGCACGTCACGGACGCACACTCGCATTCAGCGATGCTATCATGCATTCTACATTCGAGGAGTCTGACGCGCTGCATTAAGACGCATGGGACGCTTGCGGCTAGCGTGCTTCTGTCATAGTCGCTCGTCCTGCGATCCTGCAGGAGGCATGCAGGTCTTCACTGTCCTGATCTCCTGCAGGACGAGGGCTTGTCGCAAGGTACGGCGGTCCGTGTCAACTCCTGCCTAGCGCCTCCGAGGGTGCACGGTGCACGGTGCACCTTCACTTGCATGCGCCGAACGCTCCGACATCTCAACTCATTCTGCGCACACTCGCTCCATCCTGTCTTCTGCATGCTGCAATGCTGCAACATAAAGCATGCGTTGCTGAAGGCAGGAGGAGCCTCGCCTCTGGTGACGAGGTTGCGAGCGCCGGGGCTCAGGGAAGTTGTCAGGCACGGCTATCCCCTATTGTGCTCTCAGAGGTGAAACGCGGTACCGTGTTGCATCCGACATAGGTCGGTTGGACCCCTCCCACCCTCCATGGCCCTCATTGCGGTCCGCTTTGAATGCCATTAATGTCGCAGCGAGTGACCCCGAGACCGAGACCGAGAGGATGTAGGGGCAGAGGGGTTGGAGTGGGCTGGAAACCTGAGTATACAGAGGTGACGTTGATACTGTCGGTAAAGTGGCTCTGCAATGGTAGTGCTTGCAAGAATCCGGGTGGAATGCGCAAGCTATCGCGTCGGCGCGATGTGTACGCACATCTCGGCACGTCTTCGACGGACTTCGGTTCCGGGAACTACATGGACGCATAGACTCTTCGGGACAGAGTGCTCCATCGCTGATACCAATCCCGACTTACCCACCGTCTCTTACGCAGGTCTGCTCTGACGGAAGGCCAGTCCACTCCGCTCACTGGCATCAGATCCATCACGTGATGAGTGTGGCGAAGCTGGTCCTCCGACGGAGTTGGCGGCCCTCGGAGCTGTGCTAAATCCCCAACGTTTGACCTCTCGACACGTCATGAGTTCCGTCACATGCTCGAAGCGGTGAGGAGCAGGTGTACGAGTATGGTCACAGTGCATTGACAGTTGGTTTGAGCAGGTCCTGTGACGTTTGAGAGCGGAGGAGAGTGGCCGACGGATCGTCTCGATATGAATACCCCATGATGAGATGCGGTGCTCTCGTCTCCTGTTTCCAAGCTATTCATGTCACATGTGCAAGAGACTGGCCACATTTCAGGAGCCTGGCAACAGACGGTGTCCTGTGTGCTGACATGGCAGGGCCGTTTCTGGGAGGTCAAGTTGCGTATATAAGAAGGACCGTCTGAGAACTGTTGCTGGCCAGACCACGACACACGAAGAGGCAAGCTTCGCCAACGCTCCTCTGAGGAGGTAGAAGGCACTGGTGGCCAGATCAGCACCGGATTCCGTGCTCCACCCCCTACCCTCCGCTCTCAGGCAGCCCTATCCAGGGCTGTCTCCGGAAGAGCACCCACACCACTTCGACTCCACCGAGAGGCACACACGACGTCCAACTACGAACGCCCCTTGACACGACAGTCACGCACCATGGACAATACCGACCCGCACTCCTCCACAAGCGGCAAAAGCGGCCAAGAACACTCTGATACACACGCAGAACCCAGAAAACCAAAAACACGAACAGACAAGCAGAAAACAAAGTCAGAAAGCAACCAAACCCAAACCAAATTCAGTAAACCCGAAAACAGCACAAAAACAGTTACCTCCTTCCCCTTCCATGGCCTGCGCCCGGTTGATGCTCCCAAAGCACTGCGGATGAATGCTAGACGGAAGTAGGGGGCAGCACACGAACCTCTGTTCTGAATCCAGGCAGACAGGCAGACGAAGCTGTTTACCCCCTGCCCGTAGAACCCACCGGCCCAACAACCTACCGAGCGATGCTCGCTCATCACCAGTGGCGCCAACAGCGCACGCACGGGGTCATCGCACCCCAAACGAACATTGTCCCCAAGTTCCATGTACGACCGAACGACCGAACAGAAATGCCCAGACGTACTCGAAAAGCCAAATCACAGAATTTAGAGACGAAATGACCCGGAAAAAGAAAACCCACTCGAAACACTAAGAAAGCACGTGCCGACTTGCCCTACTGTACGCAGGACATGGACACTGAACGATTGTAGAATGGAACACGAAAATCGACAAAAAAGAAACAGAAAACAGAAAACAGAAACAGCAACAGTAGATAGAGAACAAGAAAACAAGAAAACATATCCCCGATTATCCCATAGCTTCGAAATGAACGGTTGTATCACCATCGCCATCTCGTTGCTCATTCCCACCAGCTGAAGCGCTGTGGCCGTCTGCCTTGTGCTTGATCTGATGTCCCAGTCTCCTTTCGACGATCGAGGCGTACACTTGCCTCTCAAATCTCAAGTCAGGCCAAAGACTCTTGTCAGTCAGGCTCAGCCGTGTCAGAACGATTGTGCATAAAGGAGTGGAAGCGAGTCTAGCGGTCATCATGCAATAGATACATCGTAGTGTCAGGACTACCATTTTAGTCGAGCTGGACGTCAATCTCCTCGACGCCCGGCGGGAGCTTGCCCGCCGCGGGAACGGCGTTCTCGGCCGCCTCCTCTGCCTCGTGGGCGAGCTGCTCCGCCTCGTCATCGAGCTCCATCGCGACAGGCGCCGCCTGCTCAACCTTGACTGGCTCGGCGGGGACGGCCTGGCTCTCGGCCACGACGGTGTGGTCGGCGTTGTCCTCGTTGGCGCCGCCGCGCCATCCGTCCAGCTGCTCCGCCGCCGTGACGCCGACGGCGCCAGCGTCGACACCGACGGGCGCACGGTCGTCAGCTGGAATCTCCGCGTCATCCGCCGCAACCTTGCCGACCAGGTTGCCGCCGGTCGTGTCCTGCATCGGCGGCTGCTCCTTCTGCGGGCCCGCGAGGCCCTGCGTCTTCTCCTCCTGCGCGGCGTCGTCGCCCTTGTCGAACACGTTCGCGATCGGCTCAGGCACCTCCTCGACGAGCGTCGTCGTCGCTGCCTCGGCGTTCACGTACACGTGCTTCTCGGGCTCGACGACGGCGCTCTGCGCATAGTACTCGTGCATGCTGCCGTGGAAGTCGGCGCACGAGAAGTCCCATGACTTGAGCCACTTGGCCTGCTCGCACTTGGGGCGAGTCCAGGGGTTGGCATAAGCGAGCGGCGAGAAGTAGTTGTACGACCAGATCGCGACGATGATGATTGCCACGGCTATCTGGAGACGAGCGCGCGGGCGGATGCGCGAGGTGGCGTAGTCGAACACTGTGCAGAAGAGCAGGATCGCGAACCACAGGGCCGGGAGGTAGTGGTGCAGGAACAGCTGACGCTGCATCAGGAAGAACGGCGCGTAGTGCAGTGCCCAGCCCATGAGCAGGAAGGCGCACACCTCATCATAGTACGCGATCTTGGGGAGGTACAGGTCACGGTATCCACGCTGCGCGCGGAGGATCAGGAGACCGCGGACGGCGACGTAGGTGAGGACAGCGAGCGACGATGACCACCAGATGACAGGGTTGCCCATGAGATAAACCTGGCGGTGGTCCTTGACCCAGAAGTTGATACCGCGGCGGAGCCAAGGCCAGTGCTGCGGGCGCGAGTCGTAGGCGTGGCGTTCAGTGAGACCAGCGTTCGTGCGCCACATGACACCCTGCAGCTCCCAGAACTTCTTGACGAAGCCGGGCTTCTCGTAATTGACACGTTCGGCGTCCTCGGGCAGCTGCTTGTGCGTCGAGGTCTCGACGTACCAGAGCGAGTTGTCCCAGGTCGGGTTCTTGTTGCAGGTGACCTCCTGCTGCTCGAAACCCCAGTCGGGAAGCTTCACCTTGTGCGAGAACAGGTAGCAGCCGGTCATGGCGTGGCGGAGACGGAAAACGGAGCGGAGGGTGCGCAGCTGGTGCTTCGCGAGCTTGTCCTTGCCACGAGTCTCGGGGACAATCTCGAGGACAAAGTCGTCGTTGGCGTCACCGGCAAAGCCAGGGAAGCCATAGCCGGAAACCTCGTTCTGGAAGTCGACCTCGGAGACGGGCGGGCGGACGTCGTGCGAATGCAGGCGCTTCTCGGTCTGGACGTGCTCGAGGCGGAGCTTTGTGCCGGTGATGATCGACTCGAACGGAAGGTCATCCCAGGGGTACGAGATGGCTCCGTCGGGCGCGGAAGCGTTGACGAGGCGCCAAACGTTGTTCTCGTCCTTGTGGGGGTAGAGCGTGATCTGCTGCTGCTTTGAGCCCCCGGGGTATGCGCTGTTATGCGAGTGAAGGTAACCGCCCTGCGTGTTGACGTGGCGAATGGTGACGAGCGAGCCCATGCCGACGTCGGCGTACGTGTCCATCATGTGGTGGCCGTCAAGGGTGTGCTGGAACTCAGAGCTCATGAATCCGTCACCGTCACCGCTCTGGTCGAGGATCCAGAAGTGGATCCAGAAGGTGAACATGTAGATGAACACGGGGATGACGATGAGGCACATGGCGCGCGCAGCAAAGTGCTTGATCCACATGCGCGGGGTGACCTTGAGGTTGCCGAGCAGAAGCCAGAGCTGGCGGAGTGTACCCAGACCGACGGTGGCGATGGTGAACAGGCCGACCCACTTGCACGAGGCAACGGCTCCGAGGGCACCACCAGTGAGGGCGAGGTTGCGCCACCATGAGGGGGTGAATGCGCGGCCCTCCGAGTCGTCGTTGGAGAAGCGGACCCAGAAGAAGATGGTCAGCGCGGTGAAGAAGACGAGGTACGAGTCGAGGAGAATAAGCCTCGACTGGGTGATGAGCGCGTTCTCAAAGGTGACGAGGAGCGCGCCGAGGATGGCCGAGGCGAGGGAAAGGCGGAGCGAGATGAGCGTAAGGAAGGTGAGGGGGACGAGGGCGAGGCCGAGAATGGCAGGGAAAGCCCTCATGATGATGTACGGGACATTCGGCTCGAGGTAGTCCCTGGGCGCGTCAGCCAAAACAACAATGAATAGCCCGTCAAAACCACAACTCACTTGCCGATGTCCTTGAAGTCGAACTTGCCGTCGAAACGACCAAGGAAGGCGCTAAGCGTGACCAGCAGCTTGGCGAGCGGGGGGTGGACGTCCATGAAATACCTGCGGCGAAGGTACTTGGCGGCGAAGCCTCCAAAGTGGACCTCATCGAATCTGTTGTCAGCTCAACCACCCTCGTTATGTTAGCTTACACGACGCTGGTAGGCCAGCCGAGGTTCCAGAGACGGACGAAGCAGGCAACAATCGTCACGGCGCCGAGGAGGATCCACTCCCTCCGCCTGAGGCCGAGCTTGCCTCCTGCGCGGTCTCCCCGGCGGCGCATCGAGAAGCTCGTTGATGTTGACACGGGGCCGTCGTCTTTGTTCCGGAGCTTTGCGTCGGCGTCCGACTCTGGGCGCGGTCCAGAGGACGAGGACGGGGGGTTGTATGGCGGCGGCGTGGACTCGTCAGGCGTGCCGCGTCCGCCGCGACGGGTCAGCGGGTGCTGCGAGGCGTAGGACGACATTGTCGGTCCGAAAATCCCAGCGGTCGAGCTCGATGCACGGGGTGAGCCTGGCGGGGCGAGGTCGAGAAAGGCCGGCAAGGGCAAAGGGAAAGAGCAAGGTGTTCCACCTGCTGCAAAAGAGAAGGGCAGTGGAAGAAATGGAAAGAGAGGGTGAAAGGAGCGGTGCAAAGGAGGGAGGGCGAAAGATAGCCCGGTCGCTAGCGTGCGTACCGATAGAGTGATCGGATTGTGTGTGTCAGCTCGGTGCGATAGTTCCGTATGCCGCAGCTGTCGCGGCTGCTGCTATCAAGTACCGCGGATACGGACCCGGGGAGAGCTATGCATCAGGTGACCGGCTAGGTTGCGACGATTGCGGGCTTGGTCTGAACAGAAAAATACATCCACTGTTGGGTTGTTGGCCACCCAGCAGCACGCCTTGCCCTGGAAAAGGGGGGGGGGAGTTGACGCCATGGACGACGCCACCCGGTATCTCTCGCCCCTCTTTTGCTCCTCTCGCATCCAACGGCCACAGCGGAGCACCGAGGAGACGCGGCCGGCCGATGCGCAGAGCCACGGGGCTTACGGGGCCCATGCGTTCGGGGCCTGTGCACAGGTGGTGCATTGTTGGAGGGATGCACTGACGGCGAGAGGGCGGTGCGAGGGAGGCCGAGGGAGAGGGCCAAGAGAGTCCAAAACACGGGTGCACGGGTGCATCTGACGCAGAGGCAGTTGCCGCCGGCGGTTGCGGTAGCCGTGCCGCCGGCTCAGGCGGTATCGATAAGCGGGTGACCATTGCAATGGATGCTTCCGTGGGTCTCGTGGGTCATATTCATTCATTTCTCGGAAAACCCAGGCAGACAACTCTTCCGACGATACTCCAGTCTGCAACACCCCGAACATCCCGACGGCCACAGAAAGGGGGGGCACACGAGCACGCGTGGTCTCAGTCGCCGCCGACATCACATGCATGAGATCTCTCATCTTTTTCAATGCGAAGAATGATTTGATTGCGATTGGTGGCATATGGATCCAGAAGGCGGAGCATCGATAGTGCCGAAGGAGATCGAGGTGCCTTGGCGTGCCTCTTTGTTCACAAACTTACCGAGCCCCGGAATCAAATCAGCCGCGATACCACACTCACCCATGTTCCATGTCGGAAAGTGGCACAGGAATAACTCTGATGGCCTCGGCGCCCCGCGTGGCTGCAGCTAATTCACCCACGGTCGTCATTGCGGCTGCCTGCCTCGCACCACCCACTTCGGCCGGCACTTGACCCGGACTATCACGTGATTATCCTGGCGCACAACGGAGATCAGGTGGTTCCAACGGACTGTCTGATGATGTCAGCGGGATGACTAGCGTCCTTTTTCGTCGGTCCGTGGAGTGACCGTTTGCCTGAACAAGACATACTACCATCCGACCGATGCCGACAGACCGACAGACCGATAGGTCGCGCGGTACGTAACCAGAACAAGGTTCAGGAATTAGTCTGTCAGTTCCTCACGCCAAGCAACTACTTCGCGTCATGCTCGCGACTGCCGGCGACAAACCTCCCAAAGTGCATTGGTGTGCCTGTAATTGCTTCGTGCAACTCCCGGACACGGACTCGTCCTCCTTCATCAGCCCGCATTCTCACACTCGATGTGGCCTTCCCGACCTCCGAGAGCTCTCATCCAACGATTCCGACACTCACGCCAGGCTCAAGGTTCGCTCCTGCACGCCCACGCTCACTCACGCAAACATCGGGCAGGGGCTGCGCTACCAGACTCTTCCTCGTCACTGTTACAAACTCAAATACATTGATGATGGCGAGCCATTGCTCGCTTGCTTGCTACGACATCAATTGTGAGAAACCCGGCGACCGTGTAACACTGATGGACGTGTATCTGTGCCCACAGTCTGTAATGATAATGTTGCCGTGTCCTTCTACCCCTCTTCTCCTATGCGTGTGTGTGCGTGTATGGATGTTTGCTGCTGGCGAGCTGATTGCTTGTTGACAAGAGACGAAAAAAAAAAAAAGTGATAAATGATGAGAGGAGTCTAGAACGCAGAGTTCATGAATGACGTACTGCGCGTCACGAGAGGAAAGCAAAGGATGCCAGGATGACCCACGCTCTGACCCGAGAACAGGACAACAGCGGACACATCCGTCATCGCTGCGAACACACAAGTGCTATGCACCAAAGACATCCCAAAGATCGTTCCTGGCTAGCCACGGCTTGGCCTCTTGGTCTCTCTCTGACGATACCCTCTTGCATGCGACCACACACACACAACACAACACTGCCAACACTCACACCAAACGCGTTGATTAATCTCCCAGCTCTCAGCATCCGTCATTCTCCACTTGTTGCACCGCACACCGTCCACCAGATCTCATCATCCCCGTACCAGCACTCTGGTACTCGTCCTCCTTTCCTTCAGTCGGTCTCCCCCTCTCTCCCCGTGCTCGCGTCCGCCAGGCCACTGCATTCCTTCCACCCCCCCCCAACTCTCACGCAGCACTCGTGCCCACCGAGCACGGCCGCGTCACACCCCCCCATCAATCTTGGACATCTATATCAGGAGCATCGCCTCGTCGCAATCAGCCCCCGCAACACACCCCAGAGAGCCCCGGATTCATTAACCACCCTCTCCATCTCTCACTAGCGACCATGGACGCACCCCGCCTCGCCTCACCGCGCATGCCGCGACACAACGCCCTCTCTCCCCTCCAGGCCTTCAGCCCACTGCGCGAGGACCCGCCCGTGGCCTTCTCGGGCCGGCAAGGTCGGCCACCGACCAAGACGAGCGCGGCGCCCAGCGCAGCCAACTCGTCCGCGCGATCGCGGAGCATCTCGGCGATGGACCTGCCGAGCAGCGACAGCCGGCTGCGGCGCTCGCTGAACGGGCGCGAGAGGGCGTTCTCCTTTGCGAAAGGGACCCGGCGCAGGGATGGGGAGCCTGATGAGTGCAGCGGCATCATTACGAGGCTGCTGCTCGTCAAGGCGCCGAACAACGAGGGTCTGCACAAGTGAGTCACTACGGCCCGGGTTGCAAGGGTTACACAGGTTGCGCTGCAACCCTGTTGTCTACTACCGTGGTCCGGAATGTCTGTGCTACAATGTCCCGGTTAGCTAACACGCAGGCGCTCGCAGTCGGCCACCTCGCTGACAAACGTCGACACCTCGCCGCGCCGCTCGTCGTTTGCGGCCTCATTCGCGCAGTCCTCATCCGCCACCTCCCTTCCGTCCCTCGCCTCCTCTCCCCCCTCCCCGACGACGAGCAAGCACGAGCGCCAATCCTCCCTCGGGCACGGCAAGCCCCCCTCCCGCGCTCTGGAGCCCCAGCAAGTCGTCGACCTCGCCAAGGGCCTCATGACGCCCGTGTGCGCAAACGACGTGCCCGCAACGGGCCCGAAGCGCGTCCGCCGCAAGTCTGTGAGCGGGTACGACATCTCGCACCCGACCCCAGAGACGGAGGCGCTGGCGCTCGAGCCAGTCGAGTATCGCGAACTCCCTCCGGGTGCGCTGCTACCCTTCATCAACAGGCCCGAGGAAGTGAGCGAGCTCATCTTCACGCGCAACGTGCCCCTCGCAGACAGCTTAAAGTCGGCTCTGCCTTCTGGCGAGCTGCGCTCGACCTGGGCCGAGATGGACGCGACGCTTTTCAACTTCTCCGAGCTGCGGACCCTCATGACGGAGATTGACCGGCCACAGTGTCCCGACTACGAGTGGTGTGCGCTCGTGCGTGCTGCGGTGCGCACGCACTCGGCCGCGCTGTGGGAGACACTGGGCGAGTGTCTCGGGTGCGACGCCGAGCTGATGGTGGCGGGCGACGACCCTCTACTCTCTGATTTCGACTCGAGTGCCGAATCGACCCCGAGCCGGGTGTTCATCCGCGGCCTCCCCTCCGTCGGGCCCGAGGAGAGGCGCGAGGTCGAGGCGGCTGAGCGCGCGCTGGCATTAGAGTTCGGGGACGCCGACGACGTGACAGCAGCATGGAGCATGGACACGATCGGGGAGGACGAGGCGGGCACACCCACCGCCGAAGACCCGCAGCCGAAGCGCCGCACGCCCTCCTTTGTGGGTATCCAGATCCTGACGCAGAACCTGTCCGACTCGCCTGCCAGCAGCCCAGTCTCCCCCGCCAGCCCGGCCTTTATGCCCAGCCCCCTGCCCCCCTCGCCGCAGATGGGCATGGGCAAGTCCCCCCACAGCCCGCGCATGCGCCAGGCCGACATGTTCGAGCGCACGCCCGGAAACCCCCTCTTCCCGTCCAGCTTTAGCACGCTCAGCGTGCAGCCCACGCTGGGGCCGGGCAAGGCGCGCGTGCCCTCCGGCGGATACGTGCCCGATACGCGCAGGCGGAGCCAGGACTGGAACGCGATCCGCGCCAGGTTGAGCGGGACGGGGCTCAGCGAGAGCGCCATTACCTTTGTCAGCGATAGTAGTTTGGAGGTGTAGGCGAGGATGAGGCTGCAGGCCGAGCCCCGAGCCCCGAGCCCTTTGGTCGGGCC
Organism: Trichosporon asahii var. asahii CBS 2479; assembly: GCF_000293215.1. Taxonomy (NCBI): domain Eukaryota; kingdom Fungi; phylum Basidiomycota; class Tremellomycetes; order Trichosporonales; family Trichosporonaceae; genus Trichosporon; species Trichosporon asahii. Next base: position 179,872 of record NW_014040921.1, read on the forward strand.
CTCTGGCCGAGCGATATCGCGGCCGGAGGGTTGAGTTGTGAGAAGGAATAGTGTGAAGAAGAAAACACGTCTTGTATTGATCAGAATCCCATGTATCGCGTCGTCGTCTCTTGCACCAGATAGAAAGTGGAGGCTATACATACACAGTTTGTTACAAGGTTCTGCTTCGTCGCACTCTCCGTATCTGGGATCTACCACTCGTCCTCCTCGCCAATATCGATCGGCGCGTCGCCCATATCCACCACAGTTGGCCGCGGTCGTTGTTGCTGGGTCTGTGCCCTCGACGCCTCGGCCTCCGCCTCAGCCAGCGCAGCGAGCTCGTCCTCGTCCTCGTCGGGCGCGAAGAGCGGTTCGCTGACTACAGACTTGAGCCCGGGCTGGGACGCAACAATGTTGCTCTCGAGCGCGGCGAGGTCGTCTGGCAGCTCGTTAAAGTCACCGTCGAGGTCTGCGTCGTCTGGAATGTCCCCGCCGGGGGACGCGGAGCGGTTGCGCCCGTAGAAGACGTCTTTCATGCCCGCGATCGAGTTCTGGGGTCAGCTATGCGTTCCATCCACAGCTCCGTGTCCGACAAGGCAGCCTTTGCTCGCTGCGCTCGCCTCGCCTCCACTCACGATCATGCGGTTCGTCCTGCACACGGCCTCGACGCGCCCAATCGTATACTTGAAGTCGCCCTTGGGGAACATGCCGTGCGCCCAGACAGTGTACATGTCGACGAGCAGGCCGAGGTCCTCCTTCTCCCTCCCTTTGCCCTTCACCTTCCAGCTCTTCGCAATCTTCATGAGCCGCGGGAGACCAGCGGGCGCCATGAGCCGTTCGTGGTCCACTTTCGCCATCTTGCGGCGCTTCTTCGCCGGCTCTCCGCCACCTTCGCCCTCGCCGCCAAAGTTCAGCGGGTCGTTATCGTCCGGAAGGGCCGAGAAGGCATTGTGCGTCAGTGGGCCGGGGCCGAGCGGGTCTTGCGCCGTGAAGGGGTCGTCTTCGATGTCGATCTCGCGCCCGTTCACATTCGCGTGCAGCTCGCAGTGAGAGGGCGAGACGGGCGAGACGGAGCGGACACTGCGCTGCGAGGCGAGGGGCGTCGCGCCGGGGGAGAAGAAGAGAGATTCCTCCTGCGCCCGCTGTGGGGGAGGGGAGGGGGAGTTGGCGCTGAAGAGGTCGTTCAGCGACATGTCGATGTGGTGAGCTCGAGGTGCAGACTTGGCTTTGTTTTTGTTCGAACCGCTGAGCGAGGACAGGCGCGTCTGTGTAATGTTGAGAGGGTGCGAGCGTGGGAGAGTAAGGACGCGTCGCGGGATCAGAAAGTGTTGCCACCGGCCGGACGCCTCTCTGTCCCATACCGCAAGTCCAGGGCCAGGGTCGAGGGGCGCGAGGGGCGCAAGGGGCGCAAGGGGCCCGTGTGAGTGGTAACTCTGGCGTCGTCAGCATCCAACAACGGCAACTTGCTTGGGCTCATGCACACGACAACAAACGATGCTCTTCAATGACGAGAGACGTCTACGGTTTCTACTCTGGCCCACCTGTTCATGGGATGCACCACGAGACAGATGAGCATTCATTGTTCCACTGTTAGCCGTATCGGGAAGCAAAGGTGGGAACGATGGACTTACAGCGGGCGACGCACTACAGCTTGCACTACACGGCCCAATTCATCGGCACAGGGACATTGTCTTCCCTCCCCTTCACAGTCGGCGACCCAAAACGTCTCTCCTCTCTCCTCGCCATCGACACTGTCATTGACTCATGTAGAATACTACTTATCCAATGCCGGCAGCGACATACACCACGTCTGCATGACATGAGAGAGTGCATGATGAGAGTAGCACCTATGGACGATTCGCGATGGCGTCAACGCACTGGCCTTCTGTCCACCTTTTGCAGGGACCAACGATCCCGGGCATGGTGCCGTCCAAGCCGTGCCCATCAACGTGCTAGTCTCCTTCCCTGCATTCCTACCCGGGAACACTCACTCACTTTCACTTCTCGACTTTCTTTTCTCACTGACATACTCTCTCTCTCCTCATCACACACACACACACACACACTGCTCATTGTACCTTGCTTGATCACCCTCACTCTCTCTTACACAACTGCTACACGACTTCTCACGACTTCACGACCTTCCACCCTCGCTTACCACCAATTCACCGCCACCACCACACCCCAGTAGCCTCTGCACCCCGGCCAAGCCCGGTTCCACGCCAAACTCTATCGGATTTTGACTTCCTTTCATGGCCCTAGTCGACCAACCCCCGTCTACTCCTCGAGTCTCAGGCCTCCCAGGTCCCACCACCAGGGGTCCTCCCGGGTTAGGACCCATGGGACCTGGAGGCATCGGTATGGGACTCGCAGGCATCGGGGCAGGCGCAGGCGAGCCGGTCACGACCGTCGTGCCCATCCCCGCGAGCGTGTTACGGCAGGCGAACCGGCGCGCGGTGCACCTGCTCCCGTCACTGCAACGCCAGTTTGGGGGCGTGCCTCTCCCCCTCCGGTCGAATCACTACGACGCCGTCGCGACTCTGGTCGCCAAACTCGACACTGAAAACAGCCCCGTCAAGCTCGCCGCAACCACCTTTCTCAACGACCTCGTCGACGCAGACGACGCACAGGTCACCGCTGAACGCGAAGCTGCCGCCGCCGCTGCTGCTGCCGCACAGAGACGAACAAGCGTCACGAGCCAATCCTCACAGCGCGTAATGTCGCCCGTTGAGCGTGTGCTGAGTCCGACGTCGCCCCGATCTCCCCGCCGATCCCTCGACCAGGCAGCGAGCGGTATCCCGGGCCCCCGTCTTACGACGCCAACGTTTGGCACGTCTGCCGCCTCGCCGAGCGTGACGGGCCGCTTCTCCCGCCCCTCGCCGCTTGGCTCGGGACACGCGCGCACCGGCAGTTCGGCCTCCAACGGGCACAGCGGACTGCCGCAGCTCAAGCCCGTTCCGCTCACGAAGCGTCGGCCGTCCTCCGACCCGCCCCAGCCGCTGCAGGAGATGCAGCCAAACGCGCCGCTGACCCCGCAGCGCGCTCCGCCCCGCCGCAAAGTTGGCGCACACCACGCCGCCTACGCCCGCCTCATCGAGCAGCAGGAGCAGCAGGCCCAGCAGCAAAAGTCGTATACTCC